>NW_027651222.1:0-16870 GCF_965287045.1 Carcharhinus amblyrhynchos | reverse complement strand
GACTGAAGAAATTTCTCTTCCCCTCAGTTCTGAAAAGTTTTGCCCTCATCATCAAACTATGCCAGCGAGTTGTGGACTCACCCACCATTGGTAACATTCTTTCTGAATCGACCCTGCCTCATTCTTTAGAATTTAATAAGTTTCTATGAGGTCCCCTCTCACTCGACAAATTTCAATATAATCCTAACCAATCCAGTCTCTCCTTATATGACAGACCTGCCATCCCAGGTATCAGCTTGGTCGCTGCACTCTCTCTATATCAAGGACATCCTTTCGCAGATAAGGACACCAAAACTGTACAAAAATCTCTGGGTGTGGCCTCAGCAATGCTTTATATATTGCAGCAAATCATCCCTATCCCTAAATAGGAATCATCTCACTATGAAAGCTTACACGACAGTTGCCTCCATTACTGCCTGCTGTACCAGCCTGGTTCCTCACTCAATTTACACCCATTCAGGTAATAACTTGTCTTCCTAATATTCCTATCAGAGTCGGTATCCTCACAATGATCCACATTAAACTGCATCAACCGGGTACCAGTGATCCTTAGGGATTGTGTCACCATTTGAAGTGATCGTTGGGAATTCTGTCACTATTAAGAGGGTGGTGGTGGAAGGAAAATTTTCAGACTGGAGGCCAGTTACTAGCGGTGTATCACAGGGATCAGTGCCTGAATGATCAGATATAACACCTGTGTCTTGTCTAAAATCTGTCCCATAACGTCAGTATACTGTGCTCCTGGCAAATACCACAATAAAAACTTCCTTGTATAACCCTGATCCGGATCCACACGAGATCAAGGGGTCCCTGGCCCAAACCGCTACGCAGAGTATAATTTCAGTTTGGATACCGTTACCTGTCAGTGTCCTCCGTGAGGGATAAGGGCTCGCAGCACCGATCCGAGAGAGACAGAGAGAGACCAAGGCAAATCTTACCTTGTGCCAGCATCTGTCTCTTCCCTCCGGGTCGTGGCTCGATCACTTCTTCAATCCCCCACAGAATTCACCCAGGATATTGGTTTCTGCTCGCAGCGCCAAATATTGTAGTGGAGAATTTCTTGTTTTCCGAGCTGTGACAGTAAAACTTAAACCAAGTTTGCTTTGCAAAAACAACTAGCTTTTATTATCACAAAACTGCATGTAGTATATGGCAGAGTCTTGGAGACAGAGAGCAGTCCCTACAAACTGCTGATTCTACACCAATACCGCGCCAGCTATGAGAATCAGTTCCATAGTTATATCTTTTTCTTATCAGTGTACATGTTCAAATACAAGCAGAAATACATCATCAATTGTATTAGGATCTGGTGACCTCTAAGACCTCTTTGTCTCATCAATAATATTATCTTGTCCTTTTGGTAGAACAGAAGAAGGCCGATGACTTTGTCATTTCTGACCTTATCTCGCCTAACTCCTCCAGCCCTAAGTTATGTGGAGTCAGCCTTGACTTGACCTTCTCTCATGTTCGTCATGTCTTAGGTTATTCAGATTCGGTTTTACAGGGGTCTGGCAATTTGGAATAGTTTATAGAACATAGAACATAGAACATTACAGCGCGGAACAGGCCCTTCGGCCCACAATGTTGCGCCGACCAGTCTTATTTTTTTAAAAAAAAACATTGACCCACTAACCTAAACCAATCCCTTTTCGTCCATAAACCTATCCACCAATCTCTTAAACGCCCCCAAACTAGGCGCATTTACAACTGCAGCAGGCAGGCATTCCAATCCCTCACCACCCTCTGGGTAAAGAACCTGCCCCTGACATCCGTCCTATAACTACCCCCCCTTAATTTAAAGCCATGCCCCCTCGTGCTAGATTTCTCCATCCGAGGAAACAGGCTATCACCATCCACCCTATCTAAACCTCTAATCATCTTATATGTTTCTATAAGATCCCCTCTTAGCCGCCTTCTTTCCAGTGAAAACAACCCCAAATCCCTCAGTCTCTCCTCATAGGACCTCCCCTGCATACCAGGCAACATCCTGGTAAACCTCCTCTGCACCCTCTCCAAAGCCTCCACATCCTTCCTGTAATGTGGGGACCAGAACTGCACACAGTACTCCAAGTGCGGCCGCACCAGAGTTGTGTACAGTTGCAACATGACGCTGCGACTCCTAAATTCAATCCCCCTACCAATAAACGCCAAGACACCGTACGCCTTCTTAACAACCTTATCTACTTGATTCCCAACTTTCAGGGATCTATGTACACATACACCTAGATCCCTCTGCTCCTCCACTCTATTCAAAGTCCTCCCGTTAGCCCTATACTCGACACATCTGTTATTCCTACCAAAATGGATTACCTCACACTTCTCCGCATTAAACTCCATCCGCCACCTCGCGGCCCAGCTCTGCAACCTGTCCAAGTCACCCTGCTAACTTCGACACCCTTCCTCACAATATACCACACCTCCGACTTTGGTGTCATCAGCAAACTTACTAATCCACCCAACTATACCCTCATCCAGATCATTAATAAAAATTACAAACAGCAGTGGCCCCAAAACAGATCCCTGAGGCACACCACTCGTAACCGAACTCCATGATGAATAATTACCATCAACCACCACCCTCTGTCTCCTATCTGCTAACCAATTCCTGATCCAAGTACCTAAATTACCACCAATCCCATACATCTGCATTTTCTGCAGAAGCATACCATGGTGAACCTTATCAAACGCCTTACTAAAATCCATATATACCACATCTACTGCCTTACCCCTATCCACCTCTTTGGTCACCTTCTCAAAGAACTCAATAAGGTTAGTAAGGCATGACCTTCCCGCTACAAAACCATGCTGACTATCTCTAATCAATTCATTACTCTCCAAATAACTATAAATCCTATCATAAGAACATAAGAAATAGGAGCAGGAGTAGGCCATCTAGCCCTTCGAGCCTGCCCCGCCATTCAATAAGATCATGGCTGATCTGTTGTGGCTCAGTTCCACTTTCCCGCCCTCTCCCCATAACCCTTAATCCCCTGTCTTATCAAGAACCCATCAACCCGCTTCTTAAAAATATTTAGCGAGGCAGCCTCCACCACTTCAACGGGCAGAGAATTCCAGAGATTCACCACCTTTTGAGTGAAGAAGTTCCTCCTCAACTCCGTTCTAAACCGCCTCCCCTTTATCTTGAGGCTGTGCCCCCTAGTCCTACTGTCTTTTTTGAGCGGGAAGAGTCTCTCCACCTCTATCCTATCCATCCCATTCATCATCTTATATGTCTCAATGAGATCTCCCCTCATTCTTCTAAACTCTAACGAGTACAAGCCTAGTTTATTCAGCCTCTCCTTATAGCTCAATCCCCTCAACTCCGGTATCAGCCTAGTAAACCTCCTCTGCACTCCCTCCAGGGCCAAAATATCCTTGCGCAGGTGCGGCGCCCAAAACTGCACACAGTACTCCAGCTGCGGCCTCACCAATGCCCTATCCCTAATAATTCTTTCTAAAACCTTGCCCACTACAGAAGTAAGACTCACTGGTCTGTAATTCCCAGGGAAGTCTCTGCTCCCCTTCTTAAACAATGGGACAACATTCGCTGTCCTCCAATCTTCCGGTACTATACCAGAGACCAACGACGACCTGAAGATCAGAGCCAGTGGCTCTGCAATCACCTCTCTTGCCTCCCATAGAATCCTAGGGTAAATCCCGTCCGGACCAGGGGACTTATCTATTTTCAACCCATCTAGAATATCCAAAACATCCTCTGTATCAACTACAATACTTTCTATTTTACACCCCTTCACCCCAGTGACCTCCTCAGCTACATTCATATCGTCCTGCGTGAACACCGAAGAGAAATAATGGTTCAATGCCTCTCCAATCTCTTCCGGTTCCACACACAACTTCCCCCTACTGTCTGTAACTGGCCCTAATCTTGCCCTAACCAACCTTCTGTTCTTGACATACCTATAGAACGCCTTAGGATTCTCCTTAATCCTATCAGCCAAAGTCATCTCATGCCGTCTTCTAGCCCTTCTTAACTCCCTCTTCAACTCCCTCCTAGCCAATCTAAAGCTTTCTACTGCACTACCCGAGCCCTCAAGCCTCATCCGAACATAAGCCTCCTTCTTCTTCCTAACCAACAAATCAACTTTTTTTGTGCACCACGGTTCCCTAGCCCTACCAATTCCTCCTTGCCTGACAGGGACATACCTATCACAGACCCACAGTAGCTGCTCCTTGAAAAAACTCCACATTTCAGACGTTCCTAGTCCCTGTAATCTCCTAGTCCAATCAATGCTTCCTAATTCTCTCCTAATGGCCTCATAATTACCCTTCCCCCAGCTAAAACTACTGACCCGAGGTTCATGCCTATCCCTTTCCATCACTAAGGTGAACGTAACGGAATTGTGGTCACTATCACCAAAAAGCACACCAACTTCCAAGTCTAGCACCTGGTCTGGCTCATTTCCCAGCACCAAATCCAATATAGCCTCACCTCTAGTTGGCCTATCTACATATTGAGACAAAAAACCTTCCTGCACACTCTGAACAAAAACTGACCCCTCTAACGAGCTAGAGCTATAACAATTCCAATCAATGTTAGTAAAGTTAAAATCCCCCATAACAATTACCCTATTACTTTCACTCCTAACCAGGATCGTCTCTGCAATCCTTTCCTCAACCTCTCTAGAACTTTTTGGAGGTCTATAAAAGACTCCCAACAGGGTGACCTCTCCTTTTGGTTTGGTCAGCTCTCCTTTATTTTATACCAATTACTTGACCATTTTTCCCATCATGCCACTGCTTCATTTGTACACTATCACAGGGTCCCCTGCTTTTTGTGATTTTTATCAATGACTTGGAAGAGGGAGCTGAAGGGTGAGTTCGTAGATTTGCTGACGACACCAAGATTGGTGGAGTAGTGGATGAGATGGAGAGCTCTTGTAAGCTGCGAAGAGACATTAATAGGTTGCAGAGCTGGGCAGAAAAATGGCAGATAAAATTTAATCCTGACAAGTGTGAGGTGATTCATTTTGATAGGACAAACTTGAATGTGGATTACAGGATTAACGGCAGGGTTCTGAGGAATGTGGACGGATGGAGAGATCTTGGGGTTCATATCCACAGATCTCTGAAGGTTGCGTGAAGAAGGCTTATATTGTGTTAGTGTTTATTAACAAGGGGTTTAAGTTTAAGAGTAGTGGGGTTATGCTGCAGCTGTACAGGACTTTGATGAGACCACATTTGGAATATTGTGTTCAGTTCTGGTCACCTCACTATATTAAGGTTGTGGAAGCATTGGAGAGAGTGCAGAGGAGATTTACCAGGATGCTGCCTGGTTTGGAGGGTAGGTCTTATGAGGAAAGGTTGAGGGAGCTGGGGCTTTTCTCTTTAGAGCGGAGGAGGATGAGAGGCGACTTAATAGAGGTTTAAAAGATGATGAGGGGGAAAGATAGAGTGGATGTGCAGAGACTATTTCCTCAGGTGGATGTAGCTGTTACTAGGGGGCATAACTATAAGGTTCATGGTGGGAGATATAGGAGGGATGTCCGAGGTAGATTCTTTACTCAGAGAGTGGTTGGGGTGTGGAATGAACTGCCTGCTGTGATAGTGGAGGCGTGATGTGGATATACCGGCATTGGACTGTTTCTCTGGGTGCTCTGGTTTCTTCCCACACCCCAAAAACGTGCTTTCAGGCTGACTGGTGTTAACAAATTGTCCCTAAATTAGACCTCCCTTAATCTGGCGTAGAGAAAAGTCATAGGTAGAAGTAAATAGATGAGGCACTCACTGAATGTTAAAATGGCGGCGCGGGCTTGTTGGGCCGAAGGGCCTGTTTCCTGTGCTGTGTTGTTCTTTGTTCTGTATTCTTTGGACACTTTAGGAACTTTCAAGTGGTTATTGGATAGGAACAAGGAGCACAGCAGAATGATAGGGAGTGGGATAGCTTGATCTTGGGTTTGGACATCATTCAGCACAACATTGAGGGCCGAAGGCTGTACTGTTCTATGTTTCTATGTTTCTAACACAGGCTGTGATAAAAAGCATTCAGCAGATATTCCAAAATTAAGATCATTCATGATAGATTTCATTGAATAATTTCAGCAATTATCGGGAATGTTGATGTCCGATACATGGTGTTTCTGGATGCCTTCAATAAGTTAATACTTAACAAACTCTACGAGTCTAATCTCAGTGCAAGTGGAGGAAGAGAACTAGCAGCAGAATGACTCGAAGCTGGTTACAAAGACATGGCACAGGGATTAGGAGTTAAAAGGATTTTCTCTGATTGCTGGAAGGTTTTGGTGATTGCTGGAGTGGTTTTCCACAAGGATCAGTGCTGGGATCACCGTCCTTCATCATTTACAAAATACAGTGTGAATCGGGAAGCAAAATTATAATTTCAAAATTCACAATCCAATCCAAACTCCGAATGAGCAGAGTGGAAGAATACACCTTAATACAGTAACACATTAACAATACATTAGAAACTTGCAGATTGGATATTGGAATTGGAAATTAATGTCACCACAGCTCAGGGTCAGGTTCTACATTCTGATCAGAACAATATGTTTCCCAATCACTCTATAGAAATCAAGTATCTGAAAGCTTTCGAGGAGTTTAGGGTTCAGGTGATCAGAATCACAAATCTCTTGAAGCAGCAACAGAGTTTAGACATAATCATAACACCCTGAAAAAAACCTGGGAGTTCATTTCCAGACTAATGAAATGTGAAGAAATCACAAAATGTTTTACAAACACAGAATATTGCTCAGTTGTAATTGGGTTTTTTAACTATCAGGAACTAGCTGAAACCTTTCTTTTCAACACAAAGCTGAGGGATGGAGAAATTTGACATCACACACTGACCACCAATCATCATTCAAACAAAGCCAAACTCTTTCAACATATTCCAAAGATGAAACACTCAGACAACTCCACAGAATGGACATCTCCCTCACCACATTAAAATAGTATTTACGTAAAACTGAATCAACTTATTTCATTCCAATTCTTTTCCTAAACACAATACAATTCTACATGGACAGATAGTGTCAGATATTAATGGAGACTTCGATTAGATATTCCACTCAGATGAAAGAATGACAATCAGTACAATTTTACACTGACAAATATACACTGCAATACTTGTTCACTGGTGTCAGGGATTCCACTCTGCGTAGTGATCTACAATCAAATTTCGATTATATTCTTACTCCCACGAAACATTATTTCAGAGAGATCACCTTCACTGAGATCCAATCTTACAACCGATAAGATCGAGTAATTCACTACTCAATACATTAACTTCATTGAGTTGTGAGTAACACACAGAGGCTCATAGAACATAGAACATTACAGCGCAGAACAGGCCCTTCGGCCCACGATGTTGCGCCGACCAATTAAAAAGCAACGACCCTCTAACCTAAACCAATCCCTTTCCATCCATAAACCTATCCACGGATCTCTTAAACGCCCCCAAACTAGGCGCATTTACAACTGCAGCAGGCAGGGCATTCCAATCCCTCACCACCATAGACTCATTGTCAGTTGATGAAAAGGATTAAAACCACTGAGATATTTCAAACCATTTGATTTAAGTAAATTACATGGTTTATCTGGAGCCTGTATAACAGCGATAATGAGATCAGCATGGAGCATTTTCAGTCAGAGTTTAAAATCAGAGAGCTGCTCACATACAGATTTACACAATCTGTCGAGTCACTCACCAGGGACACCAATAATAGCAATGATTGGGTAAATTATTTTCTCAGCCATGTCGATTGGACGATGCATCTTTAGTATGAGGTGATGTGCCTTTTCGAGCTGCTGGCAGTCTCTCTGTCTTAAACTCTGAGGTTATATGTCCCCAAGCCTTTAAATTATAGTCTGTAAATTCACCTTAGGGACATTGTGGCAGCAACCAGGTTTGAAGTTGTTTTGTAAAATATTTGAACAAACAGATTATGACATTGAGTTCAGTGATGGAAAATATTTATTTTTAGTGTTTACTTACTTTTTTCCAAACACCGGATTCTGTTGATCACATTTATCAAATAATAACAAGTGGAAAGACTCTGTCCACTCAAACACCATCTGTCCCATGTCTAGATTTCAGGTAGTTTCAGTGATATCCATCACTGGACTGTGACATTTTAGTAATTGTGTTTCAGTTGTTACTGTGTCTCTGTGTGTGATCTTTAACTGTCGACATTCTGTGATGTGATTGAAGTGGGGTAGAATTGAGCATAAATTGCAAAATTCTGTTGAACAATAATTTAGTTTGCAAAGAAACTTGTTTTTTTTAATTCTGAAATCTAATCCAGTTTCCCAAACTGAGAAAATATTCAGAAACAATGAGACATCTCAGAAAGTTCAGGCCCTGCAGCAGATACAAACACATCACCTCTTAGAGCAGTAAAATAACAGATTGAACTGTGACAAGCAATGCACAGGCTCCAAATGACACTGGATCCACATCTGATACAGTGCTCAGAAACATGCTCAGATGTGGAAGGAGAGAGATGAGCAGGAGAGAGGAACGACTTGTGGGATGGGCTGTATCTAACAAGGGTGTGAGGCTGGGAGATCTGATAGAGGTCTCCAAAACTGAGAGAGGCACAGGCAGGGTGGATAGTCAGAGGCTTTTCTCCAAGGTGGAAATTTCAATTACAAGGGGGCAGTGATTCTAAATGCAGGAGGAAATATTGAAGGAGATGTACAGGGGATATTTTTCATGCAGAAAGTTTCGGTGCCTAGAATGCTCTGCCAGGGGAGGTGGTGGAATCAGGCTCATGGGCAACTTTTAGAGGCATCTGGATTGATACATTAATTGGAGGTGAGAGGGATACGGACCGAGTAAGCACAGAAGGGTTTATTTTCAAATACGGCATCATAATCAGCACAGGTTTGGAAGGTAATAGAATCATTGAAACACTACAGCACAGGGAGAGGCCATTCGGCCCATCGAGTCTGCACTGACCACAATCCCACCCAGGCCCTACCCCCATATCCCTACATATTTATCCACTGGTCCCTCAAACCTACACATCTCAGGGAACTAAGGGCAATTTTAGCATGGCCAATCAACCTAATCCGCACGTATTTTGGACTGTAGGAGGGAACTGGAGCACCCAAAGGAAACACTATTACTATTACTAATGAGGTAGTGCTTGGTAGGCTAATGGGACTAAAGGTAGACAAGTCCCCGGGATGGATGGAATGCATCCCAGAATACTAAAAGAAATGGCAGAAGTAATCACAGATGTGTTGGCAGTGATTTATCAAAATTCACTGGACTCTGGGAAAGTGCCAGCAGATTGGAAAATGGCTAATGTTACGCTGCTGTTTAAAAAAGGAAGTAGATAAAAGGGGGTAACTACAGGCTGGTTAGCTTAATGTCCGTCGTTGGGAAAATGCTGGAATCCATCATTAAAGAAGAAATAGCAGGACACCTGGAAAGATTGGTTCGATCAAACAGACGCAGCATGGATTCATGAAGGGAAAGTCGTGTTTGACGAATTTACAGGATTTTTATGAAGATGTAATGAGTGTGGTAGACAGAGGGGAACCGGTGGATGTGGTGTTTTTGGATTTCCAGAAGGCGTTCGATAAGGTGCCTCACAAAAGGTTGCTGCAGAAGGTTAGGGTACACAGAGTTGGGGGTAAAGTGTTAGCGTGGATTGAGGATTGGTTATCTAACAGGAAGCAGAAAGTTGGAATAAATGGGTGCTTTTCTGGTTGGTAGTCGGTGACTAGTGGCGTGTCGCAGGGATCGGTGCTGGGGCCTCAGCTATTTCCCATTTATGTAGATGATCTGGAGGATGGGGCTGAGTGTAGGGTAACAAAGTTTGCTGAAGACACAAAGATGAGTGGGAAAGCGAATTGCGTGGAGGATGCAAAAAGTCTACAGAAAGATTTGGATAGGCTGAGTGAGTGGGTAAGGATCTGGCAGATGGAGTATAATGTTGGCAAGTGTGAGGATATCCACTTTGGAAAGAATAATATTAAATGGACTATTATTTATATGGTGAAAAATTACAACATGCTACTGTGCAGAGGGACCTGGGGGTCCTTGTGCATGAATCGCAAAAACCCAGTCTGCAGGTGCAGCAGGTGGTCAAGAAGGCGAATGGGATGCTGGCCTTTATAGCGAGGGGGATTGAATATAAAAGCAGGGAGGTCTTGGAGCAGTCAGATAGAGAGATGGGCTGAGAAGTGGGGAATGCAGGAGCCATGATGTGAAAGGACCCGAAGGAAGCTGAGCTGGGGAGAAAGAGAGGGAGTGAGTTGAGGTCAGAGTTTGTGAAAGAGGAATGTGAGGGCGGAGTGAATGTAGCAGAGGGAATGTGTTAGTGTGTGTGCGAGGGAGTATATGATTGATACAGCAAAGTGCATGTGAATCCCGGAATATGTGTGTATGTGTGTGCGTGTGTGTGTGAGCATGTCGTGTGTGTGTGTGTTTGTTTGAGAGCATGTTTGTTTGTGGGTGAGTGTGAGTGAACATGTGTGAATGTGTGCATATAGGTATGTTTATGAGATTGTGTGTGTGTGTGTGAGAGAGAGACTATGTGAGTGTGTGTTTGACTGTATGTGATGTGTGAAATTCTGTGCATGAGTGAGATAGAGCGTTTGTGTTAGTTTACGTGTGTGTGTGAGTGTGAGTTTGTGTCGGTGTGTGTGTGTGTGACTGTGAGAGAAACATAGAACATAGAACAGTACAGGCCCTTCAACCCTCAATGTTGTGCTGAGCTATGTCCAATCCCAAGATCAAGCTATCCACTCCCTATCATTCTGGAGTGCTCCATGTGCCTATCTAAGAACTGCTTGAAAGTTCCTAAAGTGTCCGACTCCACTATCACAGCAGGCAGTGCATTCCACACCCCAACCTCTCCCTGACTGAAGAATCTACCTCAGACATCCCTCCTATATCTCCCATCACGAACCTTATAGTTATGCCCCCTAGTAACAGCTACATCCACTCGAGGAAATAGTCTCTGAACGTCCACTCTATCTATCCCCCTCATCATCTTATAAACCTCTATTAAGTCGCCTCTCATCCTCCTCCACTCTAAAGAGAAAAGCCCCAGCTCCCTCAATCTTTCCTCATAAGACCTACCCTCCAAACCAGGCAGCATCCTGGTACATCTCCTCTGCACTCTCTCCAATGCTTCCACATCCTTCTTATAGTGAGGTGACCAGAACTGCACACAATATTCCAAATGTGGTCTCACCAACGTCCGGTATAGTTGCAGCATAACCCCACAGCTCTTAAACTCAAACCCCCTGTTAATAAACGCTAACACACTATAAGCCTTCTTCACGGCTCTATCCACTTGAGTGGCAACCTTCAGAGATCTGTGGATATGAACCCCAAGATCTCTCTGTTCCTCCACACTCCTCAGAACCCTGTCTTTGACCCTGTAATCTGCATTACAGGGAGAGAGTGTGTGTGTAAGTGTGTGTGTGTGTGTGTGTGTATGTTTTTTGTGTGCCTGTTTGTGTGAAAATACGGTTGAATGTGTGAGTGTATGCATGTGTCTGAGAATGTACATGAGATTTTGTGTAAGAGTGTGTGAGTGTGTGTGTGTGCATGTGTATTTGTGTATGACAGAGTTTGTGTGACTGTGTAAGGTGGTGTGAGAGTGTGTGTGTGAATGTGTGTGTGTCTGTGTGACTGTGTGTTTGTGAGAGAGAATATGCGAGTGTGTAAGAGTATGTGTGTGTGTCAGTATGTTTGAATGTGGGTCAGTGTGCTTGAGTGTGTGTGAGTGTGCGTGAATGTGGGAGAGTGTGATGAGAGAGTGCGAGTGTGTGTGTGAGAGACTGGGAGAGGGAGGGAGAGAAATGTCAAGACAGGGCGGTATGGGAAGAGATAGGGTGAAACTGGATGTGGGAGAGGGGAAACTTTGTGTGCGGGAATTACAAGGGCAAAAAGGGGCAAGGGATGGAGAGAAGGAGCGAGATAGGGAGAGATCAATGGGTGGAGGTAAGAGATGGGGTGAATGGCAAGAGATGGAGAATAGAGGGAGTTTTGGTGTAGCAGGAGTGAAGGAGGTAGAACAGAGGCAAGGGATGTAGAGCAGGGGAGAGGGAGGGAGAGCAGGGGCGATGGAGGGAGAGCAGGGGGGAGGGAGGGAGAGCGGGGGGGAGGGAGGGAGAGCAGGAGGGAGGGAGGGAGAGCGGTGGGAGGGAGGGAGAGCGGTGGGAGGGAGGGAGAGCAGAGGGGGGAGGGAGAGCAGGAGGGAGGGAGGGAGAGCAGGGGGGAGGGAGGGAGAGCAGGGGGGAGGGAGGGAGAGCAGGGGGGAGGGAGGGAGAGCAGGAGGGAGGGAGGGAGAGCGGTGGGGGGACGGAGGGAGAGCAGGGGGGAGGGAGGGAGGGCAGGGGGGATGGGGGGGAGGGATGACGTGATGGAGGGAATAACGGGGTGATGGAAGGAGAGGTGATGATCAGGAGGGAGGAAAGACGGGTTGAAGAAGCGAAAGTAGAGGAAGGGGGGAACGATGACTGAGGGGTAGGTGAACAGTGCAAGGAGACAGTGAGATACGCAGAGACGGGATGGAGGAGGGAGAGACAGAGCGAGTGAGGGACACGGGGCTCAACTGAGGGAGGTAGAAAAGTTTTGCATGAGGGAGAAATGGTAGGAGGAGGGAGAGATGAGGTGAGCGAATTAGAAACTGGGTGAGAGATGGACAGACTGTGTGAGATAGAGAACGAAAAGGTGAGGGACTGAGGGACAGGATGAGGGAGGGAAAGGCGCGGTGAGGGAGATAGTGAGATGTGGAGTGAGGGATGGAGACGGGGTGAAGGAGGAGGTTTTGAGGTGACTGAGTATGAAAAGTTGTGAGGAATGGAGAAACTCAGTGAAGGAAAGAGGCGGGGCATGGGATTGACGGATGCGCCGAGTTTATTGAATGCGGGGGAGGGTGGGAGGAGGTTAACTGAACACAGCTGGGGAGAATACACTGGTCAGTTTTAATTTAGTTGAAAGTAATTAAGTGTTAAGATACTTGAGGATAGTTTGGAAGACAGACAGGATCAATGTGCAATCCACAGTGAGATCAGGAACACATTCCCATTCTCTCTCCACTCCGTGTGTTATGGGGATTGGCTGCCAGTATTTTTGGGGCTTGTCTGGTGGACAGGTTTTATTGAAATATTTCTCTTTTGAAACATGGCCTACAGGGGAAAGAAGAATGTGTGAGGGAGAGATTGAGAGTGTGTGAGAGATTGAGAGTGTGTGAGAGATTGAGAGTGTCAGAGATTGAGAGTGTGAGAGATTGAGAGAGTGTGAGAGATTGAGAGAGTGTGAGAGATTGAGAGTGTGTGAGAGATTGAGAGTGTGAGAGATTGAGAGAGTGTGAGAGATTGAGAGTGTGAGAGATTGAGGGTGTGTGAGAGATTGAGAGTGTGTGAGAGATTGAGAGAGTGTGAGAGATTGAGAGTGTGTGAGAGATTGAGAGTGTGTGAGAGATTGAGAGTGTGAGAGATTGAGAGAGTGTGAGAGATTGCGAGTGTGAGAGATTGAGAGTGTGTGAGAGATTGAGAGTGTGAGAGATTGAGAGAGTGTGAGAGATTGAGAGAGTGTGAGAGATTGAGAGTGTGTGAGAGATTGAGAGTGTGAGAGATTGAGAGAGTGTGAGAGATTGAGAGAGTGTGAGAGATTGAGAGTGTGAGAGATTGAGGAGTGTGAGAGATTGAGAGAGTGTGAGAGATTGAGAGTATGTGAGAGATTGAGAGAGTGTGAGAGATTGAGAGAGTGTGAGAGATTGAGAGAGTGTGAGAGATTGAGAGAGTGTGAGAGAGATTGAGAGTGTGAGAGATTGAGAGTGTGTGAGAGATTGAGAGTGTGTGAGAGATTGAGAGTGTGAGAGATTGAGAGTGTGTGAGAGATTGAGAGTGTGTGAGAGATTGAGAGTGTGAGAGATTGAGAGAGTGTGAGAGATTGAGAGAGTGTGAGAGATTGAGAGAGTGTGAGAGATTCAGAGTGTGAGAGATTGAGAGTGTGAGAGATTGAGAGTGTGTGAGAGATTGAGAGTGAGTGAGAGATTGAGAGTGTGAGAGATTGAGAGAGTGTGAGAGATTGAGAGGTGTGAGAGATTGAGAGAGTGTGAGAGATTGAGAGTGTGAGAGATTGAGAGAGTGTGAGAGATTGACAGAGTGTGAGAGATTGAGAGTGTGTGAGAGATTGAGAGTGTGTGAGAGATTGAGAGTGTGAGAGATTGAGAGCGTGTGAGAGATTGAGAGTGTGAGAGATTGAGAGAGTGTGAGAGATTGAGAGTGTGAGAGATTGAGAGTGTGTGAGAGATTGAGAGAGTGAGAGAGATTGAGAGTGTGTGAGAGATTGAGAGTGTGAGAGATTGAGAGAGTGTGAGAGATTGAGAGAGTGAGAGATTGAGAGTGTGAGAGATTGAGAGTGTGTGAGAGATTGAGAGTGTGAGAGATGGAGAGTGTGTGAGAGATTGAGAGAGTGTGAGAGATTGAGAGTGTGAGAGATTGAGAGAGTGTGAGAGATTGAGAGTGTGTGAGAGATTGAGAGTGTGTGAGAGATTGAGAGTGTGAGAGATTGAGAGTGTGTGAGAGATTGAGAGTGTGAGAGATTGAGAGAGTGTGAGAGATTGAGAGAGTGTGAGAGATTGAGAGTGTGTGAGAGATTGAGAGTGTGAGAGATTGAGAGAGTGTGAGAGATTGAGAGAGTGTGAGAGATTGAGAGTGTGAGAGATTGAGAGAGTGTGAGAGATTGAGAGAGTGTGAGAGATTGAGAGTGTGAGAGATTGAGAGAGTGTGAGAGATTGAGCGAGTGTGAGAGATTGAGAGTGTGAGAGATTGAGAGTGTGTGAGAGATTGAGAGAGTGTGAGAGATTGAGAGAGTGTGAGAGATTGAGAGTGTGTGAGAGATTGAGATAGTGTGAGAGATTGAGAGTGTGTGAGAGATTGAGAGAGTGTGAGAGATTGAGAGAGTGTGAGAGATTGAGAGTGTGAGAGATTGAGAGAGTGTGAGAGATTGAGAGAGTGTGAGAGATTGAGAGTGTGTGAGAGATTGAGAGTGTGAGAGATTGAGAGAGTGTGAGAGATTGAGAGTGTGAGAGATTGAGGGTGTGTGAGAGATTGAGAGTGTGTGAGAGATTGAGAGAGTGTGAGAGATTGAGAGTGTGTGAGAGATTGAGAGTGTGTGAGAGATTGAGAGTGTGAGAGATTGAGAGAGTGTGAGAGATTGCGAGTGTGAGAGATTGAGAGTGTGTGAGAGATTGAGAGTGTGAGAGATTGAGAGAGTGTGAGAGATTGAGAGAGTGTGAGAGATTGAGAGTGTGTGAGAGATTGAGAGTGTGAGAGATTGAGAGAGTGTGAGAGATTGAGAGAGTGTGAGAGATTGAGAGTGTGAGAGATTGAGAGAGTGTGAGAGATTGAGAGAGTGTGAGAGATTGAGAGTATGTGAGAGATTGAGAGAGTGTGAGAGATTGAGAGAGTGTGAGAGATTGAGAGAGTGTGAGAGATTGAGAGAGTGTGAGAGATTGAGAGTGTGAGAGATTGAGAGTGTGTTGAGAGATTGAGAGTGTGTGAGAGATTGAGAGTGTGAGAGATTGAGAGTGTGTGAGAGATTGAGAGTGTGTGAGAGATTGAGAGTGTGAGAGATTGAGAGAGTGTGAGAGATTGAGAGAGTGTGAGAGATTGAGAGAGTGTGAGAGATTCAGAGTGTGAGAGATTGAGAGTGTGAGAGATTGAGAGTGTGTGAGAGATTGAGAGTGAGTGAGAGATTGAGAGTGTGAGAGATTGAGAGAGTGTGAGAGATTGAGAGAGTGTGAGAGATTGAGAGAGTGTGAGAGATTGAGAGTGTGAGAGATTGAGAGAGTGTGAGAGATTGACAGAGTGTGAGAGATTGAGAGTGTGTGAGAGATTGAGAGTGTGTGAGAGATTGAGAGTGTGAGAGATTGAGAGAGTGTGAGAGATTGAGAGTGTGAGAGATTGAGAGAGTGTGAGAGATTGAGAGTGTGAGAGATTGAGAGTGTGTGAGAGATTGAGAGAGTGAGAGAGATTGAGAGTGTGTGAGAGATTGAGAGTGTGAGAGATTGAGAGAGTGTGAGAGATTGAGAGTGAGAGATTGAGAGTGTGAGAGATTGAGAGTGTGTGAGAGATTGAGAGTGTGAGAGATGGAGAGTGTGTGAGAGATTGAGAGAGTGTGAGAGATTGAGAGTGTGAGAGATTGAGAGAGTGTGAGAGATTGAGAGTGTGTGAGAGATTGAGAGTGTGTGAGAGATTGAGAGTGTGTGAGAGATTGAGAGTGTGAGAGATTGAGAGAGTGTGAGAGATTGAGAGTGTGAGAGATTGAGAGTGTGTGAGAGATTGAGAGTGTGAGAGATTGAGAGAGTGAGAGATTGAGAGAGTGTGAGAGATTGAGAGAGTGTGAGAGATTGAGAGTGTGAGAGACTGAGAGTGTGAGAGATTGAGAGAGTGTGAGAGATTGAGAGAGTGGAGAGATGAGAGTGTGAGTGTGAGAGATGGAGAGGGTGAGAGATGAGAGAGTGTGAGAGATTGAGAGTGTGTGAGAGATGGAGAGTGGAAGAGGTGAGAGATTGAGAGTGTGTGAGAGATTGAGAGAGTGTGAGAGATTGAGAGAGTGTGAGAGATTGAGAGAGTGTGAGAGATTGAGAGGTTGAGAGGATTGAGAGGGTGTGAGAGGTTGAGAGAGTGTGAGAGACTGAGAGTGTGAGAGATTGAGAGAGTGTGAGAGATTGAGAGTGTGTGAGAGATTGGAGAGTGTGTGAGAGATTGAGAGAGTGTGAGAGATTGAGAGTGTGTGAGAGATTGAGAGAGGAGTGTGAGAGATTGAGAGAGTGTGAGAGATTGAGTGAGTGTGAGAGATTGAGAGTGTGTGAGAGATTGTAGTGTGTGTGAGAGATTGAGAGTGTGTGAGAGA
>NW_027651221.1:0-16897 GCF_965287045.1 Carcharhinus amblyrhynchos | reverse complement strand
CGAAGCCGCACCGCGGGGAGGGCCAGCGCCGAGGAGCGCCGCACCGCGGGGAGGGCCAGCGCCGAGGAGCGCCGCACCGCGGGGAGGGCCAGCGCCGAGGGAGCGCCGCACGCGGGGAGGGCCAGCGCCGAGGGAGCGCCGCACCGCGGGAGGGCCAGCGCCGAGGGAGCGCCGCCCGCGGGGAGGCCAGCGCCGAGGGAGCGCCGCACCGCGGGGAGGGCCAGCGCCGAGGGAGCGCCGCACCGCGGGGAGGGCCAGCGCCGAGGGAGCGCCGCACTGCAGGGAGGGTCGGCACCGAGGGAGCGCTGCACCGCGGGGAGGGTCCCCTACACCACCCCCCCTCCTCCAACACCCCAATTCCCTCTCACCTCCGAGGAACAGGTAACTCCGACGCTGTGCATACAAGGCACTCAGAGTGAAACAGCAGAAGACGAGGGCCGAACTCAGGAAAGCAGTGGGGATGATGCTGGAATGCAAACACACACACCGTGTTACAGATAACCCCCACCCAGATAACCGGACCACCCCAAGGTCAAACACGTATGGACAAAGGAATTAGCAACAGGAGGAGGCCACTCTGTCCTTCTCTCTAGCTCTGCTGCCCCATTCCGTGAGATCACTGGCTGATCCAATTATCACCTTGACCTCTCCCTCTTGCTGACCCCCCAGTAACCTTTCACCTCCCCCCCCCAACACACACATCTGCTAATCAAGAATCCATCCACTTCCACCTTAAACAAAGACTCTGGTCCGACTGCTTTCTGAGGGAGAGAGTTCCTGAGACCCATCATCACCCTCCCTCCCAGGGAGGACATCTCCCCCCCATCTCCATCTGAAATGGGCCATCCCGTATTTTTAAATGGCAACACCCCCCCCTCACCGCCCCCCCCCCCCCCCCCGATTCTAGACCCTCCCACAAGAGGAAACATCTTCTCCACCCCCAACCTCATCAAGAACCCTCCCCCACCCACCCCTCAGGATCAGAAAGGTTTGGATTGAGCCGTCTCCTCCCCTCCTCATTCTTCTAAAAACTCCAGCAGAGACAAGTCTAACCTTTCCGAACCTTCTCCTCGTCGGACAATCCGCCCGTTCCCAGGGATTAGTCTGGGAAACCTTCTCCCAACCGCCTCCAACACACGGACACCCTTCCTTCAATAAGGAGACCGATACTGTACACACTACTCCAGCTGCGGTCTCACTAACACCCCTGTACGACTGAAGCATACAGTCCCTACACAGTGGAGGCCATTCAGCCTGAGACTGCACCCAGTCTTACCCAAGAACGCCCCCTGCCATACACCATAACCCCACACATTTATCTCTCTAATCCACCCTAACCTACACATCTTTGGGACACTAAGGGACAATTTAGCATGGCCAATCCACCCTAACCTACACATCTTTGGACACTAAGGGACAATTTAGCATGGCCAATCCACCCTAACCTACACATCTTTGGACACTAAGGGACAATTTAGCACGGCCAATCCACCCTAACCTACACATCTTTGGGACACTAAGGGGCAATTTAGCACGGCCAATCCACCCTAACCTACACATCTTTGGGACACTAAGTGACAATTTAGCACGGCCAATCCACCCTAACCTACACATCTTTAGGCTGTGGAAGGAAACTGGAGCACCCGGAAGAAACCCACACAGACACGGTGAGAATGTCCAAAGTCCGCACCATCACCCCAGGCTGGGACTGAACCTGGGTCCCTGGCACCTTGAGGCAGCAGTGCTAACCCACCGTGCCACCTGAAGAGATCAGACATGTTGTTGATAGAGGGGAACCTGTAGACGTACTGTACTCTATCAAATGCCTTCTGGAAATGTCTAAAGTGCCACAGGAAAGGTTACATTCCCTCCTGTCCCACCCTGCACCTCTTCCCAGTTAGGGCAAACGTGGATTTTTGGGAGAATTTGAGCCAGAGTCCGATTTCAGCCCACTGACAGGCAGAATGGCCTCGCGCCCCATTTTTATTGCGAACAACTCGCCACAGCTCGACCTCTGCCCTCAGAGAGGTGGGAAGCTGCGATGGGGCGGGGGCTCGTTCACGCGGGATTTTATTGTGGAGAGGTGAGGCTCTCACGCACACACACGAGTGCTCACACACAAGTGAAGGTCAGACGTTTACCTAGGGTTAATAGAAATGACCAAGTCCATGAGGGGCCCCAACCCGGTACCTGCAATGAGAAAGAAGTGACCGTTAGAGACACAGAGTAGCAAGTGGACAACAGGAGGCCATTCAACCCCTCGCTCTCTCTCAAGCCTGTTACACCGGAGCAGGAGGAGGCCACTCAGCCCCTCTCTGTCAAGCCTGTTACACAGGAGCAGGAGGAGGCCATTCAGCCCCTCTCTGTCAAGCCTGTTACACAGGAGCAGGAGGAGGCCATTCAGCCCCTCTCTGTCAAGCCTGTTACACAGGAGCAGGAGGAGGCCATTCAGCCCTCTCTGTCAAGCCTGTTACACAGGAGCAGGAGGAGGCCATTCAGCCCCTCTCTGTCAAGCCTGTTACACAGGAACAGGAGGAGGCCATTCAGACCCTCTCTGTCAAGCCTGTTACACAGGAGCAGGAGGAGGCCATTCAGCCCCTCTCTGTCAAGCCTGTTACACAGGAGCAGGAGGAGGCCATTCAGCCCCTCTCTGTCAAGCCTGTTACACAGGAGCAGGAGGAGGCCATTCAGCCCCTCTCTGTCAAGCCTGTTACACAGGAGCAGGAGGAGGCCATTCAGCCCCTCTCTGTCAAGCCTGTTACACAGGAGCAGGAGGAGGCCATTCAGCCCCTCTCTGTCAAGCCTGTTACACAGGAACAGGAGGAGGCCGTTCAGCCCTTCCACCCTCAACCTTTCTCACCAATTCGGGGGGGGGAGGGAAATCTGCCACCCTTATCCGGTCTGACCGATACGTGGCTCTGGAGAGCCGGGGGAAACGGGGCCGGACGTTACCCGAGGGTGCGCGCGCGGGGTGGGTTACCTGTGAAGAAAGCGAAGGCCGACAGGATGAGGAGTCTCCTCTTCTCCGTCGCGGGGCTGTGCGGGGTCAGAGACAGCCACAGGATGAAGCCCAGGGACAGCAGCATGGACAGCAAGCCCCCCTGAAAGAAAGCAAGCGAGGTTAGAGCGCTGAAACCCAGCCCGCAGGGCGAGGGAGCAACGCGCAGGCCTCAGGCCCGTCCCCAGCGTCTGGCCGAGGCCCTCGGGACACCCCGGAGCTGTCCGCGAAGGGGCAAGACCACCACACGCAGGGGCTGGACGGCGAGGCTGCTATTCCCTAACCAACACACCGACCCCCCCCCCCCCCCCCCCCCAACAAACCAAATCAAATGAGCAAACCCCACCCGGAGGCCGAGGGAAGCACCACCACCAGTCCCGCAATCCCCCCACTCCCGACCCTACCCACACCACGCCAAAAAAGTGCACCGCCATCTAAAAGGGAGACCCCCACCCCCCCAAACCCCACAGCTGGAGAGTCCTCCCCAATCCCGGGCTGGAGACCCCAGGGAGAAACCCACCCCCAATCCCCCAGGTGGAGCCCCCGGGAGAGAGGAAACCACCACCCCCCCCCCCCCAATCCCCCAGGTGGAGCCCCCGGGAGAAAGGAAACCACCCCCCCCCCTTAATCCCCAGGCTGGAGAACCTGAGGGAGAAACCCACCCCGGGGTGGGGTCCCCGAGAGAGGAACCTCCCCCCATCCCCAGGTTGGAGACCGTGAGGGAGAAACCCACCCCCCCGAAGAGAGGAACCCCCCCCCCCACCCCCAACCCCACCATCCCCAGGTTGGAGACCGTGAGGGAGAAACCCACCCCCAATCACCCAGGTGGGGTCCCTGAGAGAAGAAACCACCCCCCAACCAAAACCCCAGGCTGGAGAACCTGAGAGAGAACCAGGTTTCAGGTGCACACAGAGTCCCAGACTGAAACATTCGGATCCAAGGCCAGGCAGCAGGGTCGCCCTGGTAACAGGCTTCGGCCATTATGAATTTTGCCCAATCAGTTTAAAGCAGGTACTCAGCTACCAGGAACCTATCAGATTCAAATCTGACGGCGTTTGAAAAAAAAAATCAGACCAATCCAATTGAAGGAAGATTGATAGGTCACCACAGGTATGAGAGAGGGGGGGCAAAGGGGGGAAAAAAGATAGCAACTGCCACCTCTCCAGCTTCGAGGGGGCAGAATAGCTCTCCACGCTGCCAGCTTTATGTATCTCAAGAGAACGCATCATCTCACCAGCAAAAGGTACAGTTTATTGCTGTTACAAGTAGGCTTACATTAACACTGCAATGAAGTTACTGTGAAAATCCCCCTAATCGCCTGCACTCCTGTTCGGGTTACACCGAGGGAGACTTTAGCACAGGCCAATGCACCCCTAACCAGCGCGTCTTTCAGACTCCGGGAGGAAGGCAGAACACCCGGAGGAAACCCACACAGACACGGGGAGAACGTGCAGACTCCACACAGACAGTGATCCGAGACCGGGAACTGAACCCGGGTTCCCGGTGCTGTGAGGCAGCAGTGCTAACCCACTTTGCCGCCGTGCGGTACCTAATCAAAAACTGAGAGGAATCAACTGGGAAACTACAGAACGTTCCGAAAAACACAAAATCTGGTTGTTTTTCTTGAGAATGACTAAATTCTGTTGTTACTTTTTTTGGCTAATGAATGGGCCTTGTATTTATTTGAACAGCATTCCAGTAGAATCTTATTCGACTTGGTATGTTCCTTGTATTTATTTGAACAGCATTCCAGTAGAATCTTATTCGACTTGGTATGTTCCTTGTATTTATTTGAACAGCATTCCCGTAGAATCTTATTTTAGCCAGTGTGTTCCTTGTATTTATTTGAACAGCATTCCTCTAGAATCTTATTTGATTTGAGATGTTACTTGGTTAGTTAAATATACAAATTGTTTATTTTGCAGTCAGGTTTGGGTATTTCTGTGAGTTATCCACTAAGCGTGACTGAGGAACATTTCACACCTTCCCACAGACTTTTAACAGATTAGCAGGGGAGGGATTCCTCTTTGCAGGATTGGGTGTTGTGTCAGGTTCTCCCAGGAGTAGGGGAGACAGACACTCAATGCTTAATACAAAAGGGAGTGGGAGAGAAAGCGGTACCTGGAAGATTCTCGTCACGACATGGACGTAGGCCCCAGCTGCTGCTACGAACATACAGATGGCCAGGCTCGAGTACACCTTCTTCAGATGCTGCTGAGTGGAGTACGAACTGGAGTTCGAGGAGAAACAGAGAGGGAGAGGGACGAGAGAGGGGCGGGAGGGGGAAAAAAGAGGGAGGGGAGAGAGAGGGGGAGGGGGGGAAAGAGGGAGGGGAGAGAGAGAGGGGCAAGTGGTGGAAAAGAGGAGGGGAGAGAGATAGAGAGAGGGGGAAAGGCAGGGAAGGGGACAGGAGAGAAAAAGAGAAAAAAAATCATTTCAGTGGAAGCTGTACCAGGAAATGATGCCAGATGGGCGATTGTGGATAAACCAGTTTCCCCGGATCGGGGCCCTGTACCCGCAGAGCATTGTGTAAATAACTCTAACCTGCGGAACAGCGAGGCCGCATCGCAAACACCACCCACAGCGCTGCTGGTCCCCTTGTTTATCCAAAGGTACATCAGCATCGGGGACAGCGCAGAGCAGGAGGGTCCCGGGGTACGGAGGGACAGTCTGGTGCTGAAAAATTAAACCGGCTGCCTCTGCCTCGCTCGCAGTTCAGGAGAGGCGATTGATTGAAACAGAGAGGTTTTGTGGGGGGTTCGGTCGTGCGACCACGCTGCCCCCCCGACTGAACTAAAACCCCCTACCCTTCCGGGAACCATATCCCTCTGTCCCCATCCTATTCACGCACTTGTAGGATATCCCTGAAAACTCACTACCGTATCCGCTTCCACTGCCTCCTTCAGCAGCGAGTTCCAGGCACCCACCACCCTCTGTGTAAAAAAAAAACTGCCTCGTACATCTCCTTTAAACCTTGCCCCTCGCACCTTAAACCTGTGCCCCCCCTCTACCACCCTGGGGGAAAAAGCTTCTGACTATCCACTCTGTCGTCCCTCATAATCTTGTAGGCTTCTATCAGGTCTCCCCCTCCACCTCTGTCGCTCCAGTGAGAACAAACCAAGTTTCTCCAACCTCTCCTCACAGCTAACACCCTCCGTACCAGGGGCAACATCCCGGTAAATCTTTTCTGTAACCCTCTCCAAAGCCTCTTGGTAGCGTGGGCGACCAGAATTGAACACTATATTCCAAGTGCTGCTTTCCTCCTCTTCCCCATTTGGTATCTCCCCAGATACCTGGCATTCTTCCTTAACTGTCCTGCCCTCGATTATCTGTGTCCAGTCTACTTTGGGCCAATTCTTCCCTTGGGGTTAATTGGGCCGAATGGCCTTAGTTCTCTTCCTTTCTCATGGTCTTGTGATGGGAAGTGGGGTGCAGGATCACAGCTAAAATGCCAAGGTGGGGGGGGGTGGGGTGGGGTGTTATTTGTGTTCCCACAGATTCCCTACAGTACAGAAGGAGGCCAATCAGCCCATCAAGTCTGCACTAACTCTCCAAGAGAACATTTTAGCCACCCTCTCCCTCATTTCCCCATAACTTCTCACATTTACCATGGCCAATCCCTCCAACTGCACATCTTTGGACACCAGGACGCAATTTAGCACGGCCAATCCACCCTAACCTACACATCTTTGGGACAATAAGGGGCAATTTAGCACGGCCAATCCACCCTAACCTACACATCTTTGGACAATAAGGGGCAATTTAGCATGGCCAATCCACCCCTAACTATCCACTCTGTCCCTCATAATCTTGTAGACTTCTATCAGGTCTCCCCCTCAACCTCCGTCGCTCCAGTGAGAACAAACCAAGTTTCTCCAACCCCTCCTCGTAGCTAACACCCTCCAGACCAGGGGCAACATCCTGGTACATCTTTGGACAATAAGGGGCAATTTAGCATGGCCAATCCACCCTAACCTAAGGGGCAATTTAGCATGGCCAATCCACCCTAACCTACACATCTTTGGACAATAAGGGGCAATTTAGCATGGCCAATCCACCCTAACCTACACATCTTTGGGACACTAAGGGACAATTTAGCACGGCCAATCCACCCTAACCTACACATCTTTGGGACACTAAGGGACAATTTAGCATGGCCAATCCACCCTAACCGACACATCTTTGGACAATAAGGGGCAATTTAGCATGGCCAATCCACCCCTAACTATCCACTCTGTCCCTCATAATCTTGTAGACTTCTATCAGGTCTCCCCCTCAACCTCCGTCGCTCCAATGAGAACAAACCAAGTTTCCCCAACCCCTCCTCGTAGCTAACACCCTCCAGACCAGGGGCAACATCCTGGTACATCTTGGGACACTAAGGGACAATTTAGCATGGCCAATCCACCCTAACCTACACATCTTTGGACTGTGGGAGGAAATCAGAGCACCCGGAGGAAAGCCAGGCAGACAAGGGGAAGAACTCCACTCCGACAATAACCCGAGGTCGGAACTGAACCCAGGTCCCTGGCGCTGAGAGACTGCAGTGCTAACCCACTGTGCTGCTGTATTTAATTGTAAAAATGGGCATTAAATGGGGTTTCACTTGCCTGCCTGCGTATAGCAGCAGACAGAAACCTGGGGTACGGGGTTTAGGAGGCACACACCTGTACTGTCCATCTCCGTTAATAAATGCTTACAAACAAATGTGTCAAGATTGGCTTCAGGTCCAACTTTCACCAATAGGATATTTTTCAAAGTTTGTTTATTTAGTGTCACAAAGTAAGGCTTACATTAACGCTGCAATGAAGTTACTGTGAAAATCCCCTAGTCGCCTCACTCCGGCATCTAGGTACACCAAGGGAGAATTTAGCACAGCCAATGCACCCTAACCAGCACATCTTTCAGACTGTGGGAGGAAACCCACACAGACACGGGGAGAACGTGCAGACTCCACACAGACAGTGACCCAAGCCGGGAATCGAACCGGTGTCTCTGGAGCTGAGAGGCCACTGTGTCACCCAACAGGGGCAGTGGGTAGGAGCCAGCACTATTAGGACAGGCCAAATGGCCTTTCCCTGCACGCATGGCCACCCGACCACACCTCTGGAACATCAGGCATCGTTCCTTACGCACGCAGTTCACATTTAAACTGTTCCCTGGCACACGTGCGCAGGTACACACACACACACACAGAGTCCCACCTTCTCCCCCCACCACCCCCACCGTGGGAGCAAGTCCCACATTCTCCCCTACTTCCCACTGCGGGAGTCAGTCCCACACTTGCGCTCGCAACAATCCCCCCCCTCCCCGGCCAGAGTTCGAATCCAGGTGTAAACGGGGATTACTCACATCTGGGAGAATTTAAACAAGGCATCCAAATTCAGGTTCCTGTCAAAGGCATTCATCCTGTATCCAATTTCTTCCCTCTCACCACTCCAGACAGATTCTTAAACAATCAGGCACCTGGGGGGGGGGGGTGGGTGGGAAACAAAAGTTAAAGACTCTTCAAAAAAAAACCTGCAAAGGCACTTCAACCATGGTGAGCATCGCAAAACGAAAACATAAAGGGAAGAATTGACTGAGGGGCCAGGAATTATTCACAGACAAGGAGCCCCGCGCAGAGAATCTTGTACTCGCTCCCACAACGGGGAGTTGGGGGGGGGGGGGGGGGAGAGAGAGAACATGGGTCTCTCTCCCATGGGGGGAGTACGTGGGACTCGCTCCCACAACGGGGAGTGAAGGGAGAGAACGTGGGACTCGCTCCCACGGGGGGAGTGAAGGGAGAGAACGTGGGACTCGCTCCCACGGAGGGAGTGAAGGGAGAGAACGTGGGACTCTCTCTCACAACGGGGAGTGAAGGGAGAGAACGTGGGACTCGCTCCCACGGGGGGGAGTGAAGGGAGAGAACGTGGGACTCGCTCCCATGGGAGGGAGGGGTTGGAGAGAGTGGGGGAGAATGTGGGTGCACTTCAGATTTTATTTACAGTGTGTGTGTGTTCTCCCACGCTGGCAAACACTTTGGTTTCAGGAAGAAGATTGCTGCATTTGACGGAGTTAAAACGGACCCCTCCCTCATAACTCCGAATTCAGGCCTACAGCGCAGCTTCCGGTCCCAGAGACTGGGGGCCTCGGACACGGTCAAACAGCAAAGCCCCGCCACATTGCTGGCAACGTGAGCCTCCAAACATTTGTTCATATTCACTCCCTGTCCCTCCTAAAACCGAACCCCCACCTCCCCCCCCACCCACCCCAGACACTGATGACCATGCGAGAGAGACAGAGAGAGAGAGAGAGAGTAATCAAAACACAGAGACAGTAACTCACCCACCTCCCCCTCTGCAACCTTGTGTCAGGGGACAAAGTGCACAAGACAAACAGTTACGAACAGTGACTACACACAGTACAGACGGTACACACCCCACCTCTCCCCTCGACTTACACACTCCCTCCATCCCCCGACACACACGCGCACACACACTCCCACGCCTCACCCCCGACACATACATACACTTACCCCCACCCTGACACACAAACACACACTCTGTCCCTCCCACATACGCACACTCTACACCTCCCCCCACACACACACACACTCTACAGCACCCCACCTCACACGCACACTCTACACCTCCCCCCACCAGACGCACACTCTACACTGCGCACCCCCCCCCCCCACACGCACACACTATCCCCACACATACAAACACCACCCCCCCCCACCCCCCCGCATTTCCCCCAAAACCTACCAGCCTGAATGTGAATCAGGAAGTTAACTTTAATCTATTTTGCTTTGATCAGAGTGCGACACAGGGCGAACTTCCGACACACGTACACACTCACTCACAACAACAGGAACTTTAACCCGACTCCTCCCCCCATTTCACTATCACTCCAGCCCTCAGCAGGCACTCATCTCCGCCCCCAAAAAATCCACCCTTCACAATACCCGCCCACTCACACAAAGGGCAAAATTCCCCCTTAGTGTCCAAAGATGTGTAGGTTAGGGTGGATTGGCCGTGCTAAATTGTCCCCTTAGTGTCCCAAAGATGTGTAGGTTAGGGTGGATTGGCCGTGCTAAATTGTCCCCTTAGTGTCCCAAAGATGTGTAGGTTAGGGTGGATTGGCCGTGCTAAATTGTCCCCTTAGTGTCCCAAAGATGTGTAGGTTAGGGGGGATTGGCCGTGCTAAATTGTCCCTTAGTGTCCCAAAGATGTGTAGGTTAGGGTGGATTGGCCATGCTAAATTGTCCCTTAGTGTCCCAAAGATGTGTAGGTTAGGGTGGATTGGCCGTGCTAAATTGTCCCTTAGTGTCCCAAAGATGTGTAGGTTAGGGTGGATTGGCCGTGCTAAATTGTCCCTTAGTGTCCCAAAGATGTGTAGGTTAGGGTGGATTGGCCGTGCTAAATTGTCCCTTAGTGTCCCAAAGATGTGTAGGTTAGGGTGGATTGGCCGTGCTAAATTGTCCCTTAGTGTCCCAAAGATGTGTAGGTTAGGGTGGATTGGCCGTGCTAAATTGTCCCTTAGTGTCCCAAAGATGTGTAGGTTAGGGTGGATTGGTCGTGCTAAATTGTCCCTTAGTGTCCCAAAGATGCGTAGGTTAGGGTGGATTGGCGTCAAAAGACCCTCACGCACCAGGAAGAGGAGGAGGAGGAGATCGGTGGTGTGTTGCCGGACATCGCTGGGATACTGGAGGGGCTGGGTTAATGCTCTGGGGGAGAGAGGAGACAGGGGAGACACTATTCCACTCTAAACCCCACACCACTGTATACAAAATTCATCGCCACCCCGCACCTCACCACCAGGACCACCCTCCCCTGCCTCCCCAAAGGCAATCTTTAAATCTCTGCCCATTGCAATCTGCTGCTGGGCTGATCTAAGCCTCCAATTTCTCAGAAGACTAAGGAAATTTGGCATGTCCGCTACGGACTCTCACCAACTTTTACAGATGCCCCACAGAAAGCATCCTTTCCAGTTGTATCACAGCTTGGTCTGGGCTCCTGCTCTGACCAAGACTGCAAGGAACTACAAAGGGTTGTGTGTGTGTGTGTGTGTGTGTGTGTGAACGTAGCCCAGTCCCATCACGCAAACCAGCCTCCCATCCATTGACTCCGTCTACGCTTCCCGCTGCCTTGGGGGGGGGAAAAGCAGCCAGCCAATCCACCCTAACCTACACATCTTTGGGACACTAAGGGACAATTTAGCACGGCCAATCCACCCAAACCTACACATCTTTGGGACACTAAGGGGCAATTTAGCATGGCCAATCCACCCTAACCTACACATCTTTGGGACACTAAGGGACAATTTAGCACGGCCAATCCACCCAAACCTACACATCTTTGGGACACTAAGGGACAATTTAGCACAGCCAATCCACCCTAACCTACACATCTTTGGGACACTAAGGGACAATTTAGCACGGCCAATCCACCCAAACCTACACATCTTTGGGACACTAAGGGGCAATTTAGCATGGCCAATCCACCCAAACCTACACATCTTTGGGACACTAAGGGGCAATTTAGCACGGCCAATCCACCCAAACCTACACATCTTTGGGACACTAAGGGGCAATTTAGCACGGCCAATCCACCCTAACCTACACATCTTTGGACACTAAGGGGCAATTTAGCATGGCCAATCCACCCTAACCTGCACATCTTTGGACACTAAGGGGCAATTTAGCATGGCTAATCCACCCTAACCTACACATCTTTGGACACTAAGGGGCAATTTAGCATGGCTAATCCACCCTAACCTGCACATCTTTGGACACTAAGGGGCAATTTAGCATGGCCAATCCACCCTAACCTGCACATCTTTGGACACTAAGGGGCAATTTAGCATGGCTAATCCACCCTAACCTGCACATCTTTGGACACTAAGGGGCAATTTAGCATGGCTAATCCACCCTAACCTACACATCTTTGGACACTAAGGGGCAATTTAGCATGGCTAATCCACCCTAACCTACACATCTTTGGACACTAAGGGGCAATTTAGCATGGCTAATCCACCCTAACCTGCACATCTTTGGACACTAAGGGGCAATTTAGCATGGCTAATCCACCCTAACCTACACATCTTTGGACACTAAGGGGCAATTTAGCATGGCTAATCCACCCTAACCTACACATCTTTGGACACTAAGGGGCAATTTAGCACGGCTAATCCACCCTAACCTGCACATCTTTGGACACTAAGGGGCAATTTAGCATGGCTAATCCACCCTAACCTGCACATCTTTGGACACTAAGGGGCAATTTAGCATGGCCAATCCACCCTAACCTGCACATCTTTGGACACTAAGGGGCAATTTAGCATGGCTAATCCACCCTAACCTACACATCTTTCGGACTGTGGGAGGGAGCTGGAGCACCTGGAGGAAACCCACGCAGACACGGGGAGAACGTGCAGAATCCGCATGACAGTGACCCAAGCCGGGAATCGAACCCGGGTCCCTGGCGCTGAGGCAGCAGTGCTAACCCACCGTGCCGTTTCGAAGGGACAGTGTTGAAAAATCGAGGATGGAGAGCTTACAGAACGGAGCCGTGGGGTGTCTATGCTGAGACTCCCACTCACCCCTCCACTTGTGAACCCGCCCACCCCCTTGGCTCTCCTCCACAGACCCAGACTGAACTCCACCCTGCAGCGACTAACAGTGCAATCAGTCCAATCCTACTCACTCTCCCTCCCTCCCTCCTAGAGGTAAACAGTGCAATTCCCCCTGCACCCCCCCCACTCCCAAGAGAGCAGGGCCCAGGTGAGAGCATGCACCCGAGAGACTGTTTACACACACACAGGCCCACGCACACCCTGGCTAAAACGGTTACGTGGCTCTGGGGAGCCAGTCACTGCGCAAGGAGGCAGGTTAGCCTAAAACAACAGGGCCCAGTGCCAAGGGAAGCGAGGGGGAGATGAGACAGAGACTGGCAGCATTAGACACCTTACAACAGAGGGCGGGCGCAACACACAATGGAGGCTGTGGGGGTTTACTCTGTGCCACCCGCGATTCCTGAGGACAGGGTGGACACAAACCATCTCAAACTGGTTGGCGCACACGCACCAGCAAACACACAGACTGGGGCCAGCCAGGGTTGCTGGAGAGCTGAGCTTGGGTAGAGGGGCAGCAAGGTGGCATGAGGAGTTCTTTTGGAAAAGTGTGTGTGTGTGTGGGCGTGTGCGCGTGCGGGGCAGGATATCAATGAGGGCAGGTGTTGGGGTGTTAGAGGGGTTTAGGGAGGGAATTCCAGAGCTCCAGGGAACCCCCCCCACCCCGCCCCCCCCCCCCCGGGCAGCCGAAGGCATGGCCATCAACAGCGGAGCGATGGGAACCGGGGGCAGGGGGGAGAGGGAGATGCGCGAGGGGCCAGAGTTGGAGGAGCACAGAGATATGGGAGGAGGTTATACAGATAGGGAGGGGGTGTAGGGGGGGCTGGAGGAGGTTACAGAGATAGGGAGAGGGTGTAGGGGGGGCTGGAGGAGGTTACAGAGATAGGGAGGGGGTGTAGGGGGGGCTGGAGGAGGTTACAGAGATAGGGAGAGGGTGTAGGGGGGGCTGGAGGAGGTTACAGAGATAGGGAGGGGGGTGTAGGGGGGGCTGGAGGAGGTTACAGAGATAGGGAGGGGGTGTAGGGGGGATGGAGGAGGTTACAGAGATAGGGAGAGGGTGTAGGGGGGGCTGGAGGAGGTTACAGAGATAGGGAGGGGGTGTAGGGGGGGCTGGAGGAGGTTACAGAGATAGGGAGAGGGTGTAGGGGGGGCTGGAGGAGGTTACAGAGATAGGGAGGGGGGTGTAGGGGGGATGGAGGAGGTTACAGAGATAGGGAGGGGGTGTAGGGGGAGCTGGAGGAGGTTACAGAGATAGGGAGAGGGTGTAGGGGGGGCTGGAGGAGGTTACAGAGATAGGGAGGGGGTGTAGGGGGGGCTGGAGGAGGTTACAGAGATAGGGAGGGGGTGTAGGGGGGGCTGGAGGAGGTTACAGAGATAGGGAGGGGGTGTAGGGGGGGCTGGAGGAGGTTACAGAGATAGGGAGAGGGTGTAGGGGGGGCTGGAGGAGGTTACAGAGATAGGGAGGGGGTGTAGGGGGGGCTGGAGGAGGTTACAGAGATAGGGAGAGGGTGTAGGGGGGGCTGGAGGAGGTTACAGAGATAGGGAGGGGGGTGTAGGGGGGATGGAGGAGGTTACAGAGATAGGGAGGGGGTGTAGGGGGAGCTGGAGGAGGTTACAGAGATAGGGAGAGGGTGTAGGGGGGCTGGAGGAGGTTACAGAGATAGGGAGAGGGTGTAGGGGGGGCTGGAGGAGGTTACAGAGATAGGGAGGGGGTGTAGGGGGAGCTGGAGGAGGTTACAGAGATAGGGAGAGGGTGTAGGGGGGCTGGAGGAGGTTACAGAGATAGGGAGGGGGTGTAGGAGGAGGTTACAGAGATAGGGAGGGGGTGTAGGAGGAGGTTACAGAGATAGGGAGGGGTGTAGGGACTGGAGGAGGTTACAGAGATAGGGAGATGGTTGTGGGAGGTCACTCACAGTTCAAGTGCGAGATCATCCACACCCACCCCCAACCCCCCAACATCCACCACTACGTGGAATCAGGGAATCCCTGCAGTGCAGGAGGCAGCCATTCGGCCCATCGAGTCTGCACCGACCACAATCCCACCCCCCCCCCCGCCGCCCGCCCCCCAAGATCCTATTCCCATAACCCCACGTATTTACCCTGATACTAAGGGGCAATTTAGCATGGCAAATCCGCTTAACCTGCACATCTTTGGACTGTGGGAGGAAACCCACGCAGACATGGGGAGAATGTGCAGACTCCACACAGACAGTGACCCGAGGCCGGGAATCGATCCCGGGTCCCTGGCGCTGTGAGGCAGCAGCGCTAACCCACTGTGCCACACATCGAAGGCATATAAATCAGAGAGTGTAGGGCGATGCCCCATGCGGTCAAATAGCTCCGTCATTTTCCTCGAAGGTCTACGTGAGTGTCTACGACCCCCCCCGAGGTCCTCAGGAGCGGGGAGAGAGAGAGAGGGAGGAAGCAAGGGAAGGGGGTGGAGGTGGGTGGATAGGGAAGGGAAGGGGGTGGATAGGGAAGGGAAGGGGGTGGAGGGGGGTGGATAGGGAAGGGAAGGGGGTGGAGGGGGGTGGATAGGGAAGGGGGTGGAGGTTGAGTTTATAAGGACAGAGATCGGTATCCTCGAAAACTCAGCCCCCCGACTCTGGCCCCATGCTGGAGGTTAGCAGCAGGTGGGATAGCGCGCGGAGACAGGGGAACTCACCGTCAGTGCGGACAGCTGGGCGGTACAGAGGGACTGGACGCCCCCCACCCCATCCCCCCCCCCCCCAACAGCCCACTGCCACATTGTTACGCAACAATACCCCACCCCACCCCGCCCCCGGAGGGACACATAGCCTCCATCAATGCCACAGAGACACACACACACACACACACACACACAGAGACAGCAGCAAGAGCGACGGCAATGTACCAGAGAGCTCAGAGGCGGAGCAGATCTTGAGAAGACAGAGGAGGTTACAGAGATAGGGAGGGGGGTGTAGGGGGGCTGGAGGGGGTTACAGAGATAGGGAGGGGGGTGTAGGGGGGGACTGGAGGAGGTTACAGAGATAGGGAGGGGGTGTAGGGGGGGCTGGAGGAGGTTACAGACATAGGGAGGGGGTGTAGGGGGGGCTGGAGGAGGTTACAGAGATAGGGAGGGGGGTGTAGGGGGGGACTGGAGGAGGTTACAGAGATAGGGAGGGGGGTGTAGGGGGGGCTGGAGGAGGTTACAGAGATAGGGAGAGGGTGTAGGGGGCTGGAGGAGGTTACAGAGATAGGGAGAGGGTGTGGGGGGGCTGGAGGAGGTTACAGAGATGGGGAGGGGTGTAGGGGGGGCTGGAGGAGGTTACAGAGATAGGGAGGGGGTGTAGGGGGGGGCTGGAGGAGGTTACAGAGATAGGGAGGGGTGTAGGGGGGGCTGGAGGAGGTTACAGAGATAGGGAGAGAATGGGGGGGGGGGGGGGGGGAAGACAGAGCCCCGCCCTCGCTCCTTCCCTCACCCAGCTCTCCCCCTCTCCCTCACCCAGCACCCCCCTCTCCCTGTCCCTCGCCCAGCCCCCGCTCCCTCCCTGTCCCTCGCCCAGACCCCCCCTCTCTCTCTCTATCCCTTGCCCAGTCTCTCTCTCTCTCCATCCCTTACCCAGTCTCTCTCTCTCTCCATCCCTTACCCAGTCTCTCTCTCTCTCTATCCCTTACCCAGTCTCTCTCTCTCTCTCTATCCCTTACCCAGTCTCTCTCTCTCTCTCTCTATCCCTTACCCAGTCTCTCTCTCTCTCTCTATCCCTTACCCAGTCTCTCTCTCTCTCTCTCTATCCCTTACCCAGTCTCTCTCTCTCTCTCTCTCTATCCCTTACCCAGTCTCTCTCTCTCTCTCTCTATCCCTTACCCAGTCTCTCTCTCTCTCTCTATCCCTTACCCAGTCTCTCTCTCTCTCTATCCCTTACCCAGTCTCTCTCTCTCTCTCTATCCCTTACCCAGTCTCTCTCTCTCTCTCTATCCCTTACCCAGTCTCTCTCTCTCTCTCTATCCCTTACCCAGTCTCTCTCTCTCTCTCTATCCCTTACCCAGTCTCTCTCTCTCTCTCTATCCCTTACCCAGTCTCTCTCTCTCTCTCTATCCCTTACCCAGTCTCTCTCTCTCTCTCTCTCTATCCCTTACCCAGTCTCTCTCTCTCTCTCTCTATCCCTTACCCAGTCTCTCTCTCTCTCTCTATCCCCTTACCCAGTCTCTCTCTCTCTCTCTATCCCTTACCCAGTCTCTCTCTCTCTCTCTCTCTCTCTCTATCCCTTACCCAGTCTCTCTCTCTCTCTTTCTATCCTTACCCAGTCTCTCTCCCACTCT
>NW_027651220.1:0-15000 GCF_965287045.1 Carcharhinus amblyrhynchos | reverse complement strand
GGGTCAGTGCTGAGGGAGTCCCGCACTGTGGGAGGGTCGGTGCTGAGGGAGTCCCGCACTGTGGGAGGGTCGGTGCTGAGGGAGCCCCGCACTGTGGGGAGGGTCAGTGCTGAGGGAGTCCCGCACTGTGGGAGGGTCAGTGCTGAGGGAGTCCCGCACTGTGGGAGGGTCGGTGCTGAGGGAGTCCCGCACTGTGGGAGGGTCGGTGCTGAGGGAGCGCCGCACTGTGGGAGGGTCGGTGCTGAGGGAGTCCCGCACTGTGTGGGGAGGGTCGGTGCTGAGGGAGTCCTGCACTGTGGGAGGGTCGGTGCTGAGGGAGTGCCGCACTGTGGGAGGGTCAGTGCTGAGGGAGTCCCGCACTGTGGGAGGGTCAGTGCTGAGGGAGTCCCGCACTGTGGGAGGGTCGGTGCTGAGGGAGTCCCGCACTGTGTGGGAGGGTCGGTGCTGAGGGAGCACTGCACTGTTGGGGGGGTCGGTGCTGAGGGAGTCCCGCACTGTGGGAGGGTCAGTGCTGAGGGAGTCCCGCACTGTGGGAGGGTCGGTGCTGAGGGAGTCCCGCACTGTGTGGGAGGGTCGGTGCTGAGGGAGTCCCGCACTGTGGGAGGGTCAGTGCTGAGGGAGTCCCGCACTGTGGGAGGGTCGGTGCTGAGGGAGTCCCGCACTGTGTGGGAGGGTCGGTGCTGAGGGAGTCCCGCACTGTGGGAGGGTCAGTGCTGAGGGAGTCCCGCACTGTGGGAGGGTCGGTGCTGAGGGAGTCCCGCACTGTGTGGGAGGGTCGGTGCTGAGGGAGCACTGCACTGTTGGGGGGGTCAGTGCTGAGGGAGTCCCGCACTGTTGGGGGGGTCAGTGCTGAGGGAGCACTGCACTGTTGGGGGGGTCAGTGCTGAGGGAGTCCCGCACTGTTGGGGGGGTCAGTGCTGAGGGAGTCCCGCACTGTTGGGGGGGTCAGTGCTGAGGGAGCACTGCACTGTTGGGGGGGTGGGAGTTTTTGGGGGGGGTGTGGGGTCAGTGCCAGATGCGATTTGTGCGACAATCAAGAATTTCACACACTGAGATACGTTTCCAGCTCTGTGCACGAGTGAGGCTGGAGTGACAGACCCTTGTAGGCCGCCGTGAGACTTGAACTCAGTTGTTTGGTGTTCCAACCTGGGCCCTTGAGTTAGTGGGATTACATCTGTGGGGGATTGGGTGAACTCAAATCCTGGAGTTAAACCAGATTGCAGAGGTTGGAGGGACGTAAGATTTCAGACTAGCAGGGATTAGATAGCCGTGTGGACGAACGGCCTACGTTCAAAGAACTAAGAACAGGGAAGGGAACAGCACGGGAACAGGCCCATCGGCCCATCGATGCCTGTCTAATCTAAAACTATACGCCCTGACGGAATCCCAAACCTTCCATTCGAAGAGCAAACAACCCGTCTTATTGATATATTCCAGTAATGGTGCCACTTTAACACATTTATTGTACCAGCCCTCACCACCTCCCCTGGGCAGCGAGTTCCAGACACTCACCACCCACTACGTAGAAAATACTTTCCTCCTCCTAACTCCTTGTAGTTCAATTTCGATAAGTGCGAGTTGATGCATTTTGGACGATGGAACCAGGGCAGGACTCGCTCGGTTAATGGTCGGGGAGAGTTACAGAACAGAGAGATCGAGGGGGACAGGTTCAGAGCTCCTTGAAAGTGGTGGACAGAGCGGTGAAGAAGGCATTGGGCAAGCTTGGTTTCATCGGTCAGAATACAGGGGTTGGGAGTCTTGTTGAAGTTGTACAAGACATTGGTAAGGCCCACACTTGGAAATACTGTGTACAGTTCTGGTCACCCTATTATAGAAAGGATATTATTAAACTAGAAAGAGCACAGAAAAGATTTACTAGGATGTTACGGGGACTTGATGGATTGAGGAGAGGCTGGATAGACTGGGACTTTTTTCTCTGGAGCGTAGAGGGGTGATCTTATAGAGGTCTATAAAATAATGAGGGACACAGATCAGCTAGATAGTCAATATCTTTTCCCCAAAGGGAAGGGGGTCTAAAACTAGAGGGTGTAGGTTAGAGGGGTGATCTTATAGAGGTCTATAAAATAATGAGGGGGCACAGATCAGCGAGATAGTCAGTATCTTTTCCCCAAAGGTAGTGGGGTCTAAAACTAGAGGGTGTAGGTTTGAGGGGTGATCTTATAGAGGTCTATAAAATAATGAGGGGGACACAGATCAGCGAGATAGTCAATATCTTTTCCCCAAAGGGAAGGGGGTCTAAAACTAGAGGGTGTAGGTTTGAGGGGTGATCTTATAGAGGTCTATAAAATAATGAGGGGGCACAGATCAGCGAGATAGTCAGTATCTTTTCCCCAAAGGTAGTGGGGTCTAAAACTAGAGGGTGTAGGTTTGAGGGGTGATCTTATAGAGGTCTATAAAATAATGAGGGGGACACAGATCAGCGAGATAGTCAATATCTTTTCCCCAAAGGGAAGGGGGTCTAAAACTAGAGGGTGTAGGTTTGAGGGGTGATCTTATAGAGGTCTATAAAATAATGAGGGGGCACAGATCAGCGAGATAGTCAATATCTTTTCCCCAAAGGTAGGGGAGTCTAAAACTAGAGGGTGTAGGTTTGAGGGGTGATCTTATAGAGGTCTATAAAATAATGAGGGGGACACAGATCAGCGAGATAGTCAATATCTTTTCCCCAAAGGGAAGGGGGTCTAAAACTAGAGGGTGTAGGTTTGAGGGGTGATCTTATAGAGGTCTATAAAATAATGAGGGGGCACAGATCAGCGAGATAGTCAATATCTTTTCCCCAAAGGTAGGGGAGTCTAAAACTAGAGGGTGTAGGTTTGAGGGGTGATCTTATAGAGGTCTATAAAATAATGAGGGGGCACAGATCAGCGAGATAGTCAATATCTTTTCCCCAAAGGTAGGGGGGTCTAAAACTAGAGGGTGTAGGTTTGAGGGGAGAGGGGAGAGGGTCCAGAGGGGCAATTTTGTCCACCCAGAGGGTAGTGAGTGTCTGGAACGAGTTGCCAGAGGCAGTAGTAGAGGAGGGTACAATTTAGAAAGGGTTTAGACAGTTACGAGATGGGTGTGGAGGGATATGGGGGCAAACGCGGGCAATTGGGATTAGCTCAGGGGTTCAAGAGAAAAGGACGGCACGGACAAGTTGGGCCGAAGGGCCTGTTTCCACGATGTAAACCTCTGTGACTCTTTGACGAGTGACTGACTCTCGGGGGGGTGGGATAAGCTTCTGACTTTCCACTCACCATCTTGTAGACTTCTATCAGATCTCCCCCCTCAACCTCCAGTGGGAATGAACCCAAGTTTCTCCAACCTCTCCTCATGCCCTCCATCCCAGGGGCAAGGGTCCTGGTCAATCTTTTCTCTAACCCTCTCCAGAGCCCCTCCACATCCTTCTGGTAGTGTGGGCGATTTATTTGATTTGATTTATTGTTGTCACATGTATCAGGGAGACGGTGAAAAGTATTGTTTCTCGCACGCTGTACAGACAAAGCATACCACTCATAGAGAAGGAAAGTTGAGGGTGCAGAATGTAGTGTTACAGTCACAGCGAGGGTGTAGAGAAAGATCAACTAAATATTTGATTTGATTCATTATTGTCACTGGGATACGGTGAAAAGTATTGTTTCTCGCGCGCTGTACAGACAAAGCATACCACTCATAGAGAAGGAAAGTTGAGGGTGCAGAATGTAGTGTTACAGTCACAGCGAGGGTGTAGAGAAAGATCAGCTTAATATTTGATTTGATTTATTATTGTCCCGTGTATCGGGGATACGGTGAAAAGTATTGTTTCTCGCGCGCTGTACAGACAAAGCATACCATTCATAGAGCAGGAAAGGAGAGGGTGCAGAATGTAGTGTTACAGTCACAGCGAGGGTGTAGAGAAAGATCAGCTTAATATTTGATTTGATTTATTATTGTCACTGGGATACGGTGAAAAGTATTGTTTCTCGCGCGCTGTACAGACAAAGCATACCATTCATAGAGTACAGAGGAGGGAAGGAAAAGGATTTGATTGTAAAGTCTGAGGTGGCAGTGTAGAAATTAGAAAGGGTGGGTTAGCACCGCTGCCTGCACAGCGCCAGGGACCCCGGGTTCGATTCCCGGCTCGGGTCACTGTCTGTGCGGAGTCTGCACATTCTCCCCATGTCTGCGTGGGTTTCCTCCGGGTGCTCTGGTTTCCTCCCACAGTCCGAGAGACGTGCTGGTTAGGGGTGGATTGGGGCCGTACTAAATTCTCCCTCAATGTAACCCGGACAGGAGTGTGGGCGACTAGGGGATTTTCACAGTAACTTCATTGCAGTGTTAATGTAAACCTACTTGTGACATGAATCAATAAACTAATCTGTACACTGACTGGTGTCTCTCAGTCCCCTCTCACTCTCTCAGGGAGATATCTGTACACTGACTGGTGTCTCTCAGTCCTCTCTTTCTCTCTCAGGGAGATATCTGTACACTGACTGGTGTCTCTCAGTCCCCTCTCTCTCTCAGGGAGATATCTGTACACTGACTGGTGTCTCTCAGTCCCCTCTCTCTCAGGGAGATATCTGTACACTGACTGGTGTCTCTCAGTCCCCTCTCTCTCTCTCTCAGGGAGATATCTGTACACTGACTGGTGTCTCTCAGTCCCCTCTCTCTCTCTCAGGGAGATATCTGTACACTGACTGGTGTCTCTCAGTCCTCTCTCTCTCTCTCAGGGAGATATCTGTACACTGACTGGTGTCTCTCAGTCCCCTCTCTCTCTCAGGGAGATATCTGTACACTGACTGGTGTCTCTCAGTCCCCTCTCTCTCTCTCTCTCAGGGAGATATCTGTACACTGACTGGTGTCTCTCAGTCCCCTCTCTCTCTCTCTCAGGGAGATATCTGTACACTGACTGGTGTCTCTCAGTCCCCTCTCTCTCTCTCTCAGGGAGATATCTGTACACTGACTGGTGTCTCTCAGTCCCCTCTCTCTCTCTCAGGGAGATATCTGTACACTGACTGGTGTCTCTCAGTCCCCTCTCTCTCTCTCTCAGGGAGATATCTGTACACTGACTGGTGTCTCTCAGTCCCCTCTCTCTCTCTCTCAGGGAGATATCTGTACACTGACTGGTGTCTCTCAGTCCCCTCTCTCTCTCTCAGGGAGATATCTGTACACTGACTGGTGTCTCTCAGTCCCCTCTCTCTCTCTCTCAGGGAGATATCTGTACACTGACTGGTGTCTCTCAGTCCCCTCTCTCTCTCTCTCAGGGAGATATCTGTACACTGACTGGTGTCTCTCAGTCCCCTCTCTCTCTCAGGGAGATATCTGTACACTGACTGGTGTCTCTCAGTCCCCTCTCTCTCTCTCAGGGAGATATCTGTACACTGACTGGTGTCTCAGACCCCTCTCTCTCTCTCAGGGAGATATCTGTACCCTGACTGGTGTCCCTCAGTCCCCTCTCTCTCTCTCTCAGGGAGATATCTGTACACTGACTGGTGTCCCTCAGTCCCCTCTCTCTCTCTCTCAGGGAGATATCTGTACACTGACTGGTGTCTCTCAGTCCCCTCTCTCTCTGTCTCAGGGAGATAATGATTGGGGGTAAAAAGTGTTTATGATATCATTATTTCCTGGATGTCCGTGTGTTTGAGAGAGAGAGTGTGTGTGTGTGAGAGAGTGTGTGTGAGACAGTGTGTGAGAGAGAGTGTGTGTGAGAGAGAGTGTGTGTGAGAGCGAGTGTGTGAGAGAGTGTGTGATAGAGAGTGTGTGTGAGAGAGTGTGTGAGAGAGAGTGTGTGAGAGAGAGTGTGAGAGAGAGAGTGTGTGAGAGAGAGAGAGACTGTGTGTGAGAGAGAGTGTGTGAGAGAGAGAGTGTGAGAGAGAATGTGTGAGAGAGAGTGTGTGTGAGAGAGAGTGTGAGAGAGAGAGAGAGTGTGTGAGAGAGAGAGAGTGTGTGTGAGAGAGAGAGTGTGTGTGAGAGAGAGTGTGTGTGTGTGAGAGAGAGAGAGTGTGTGTGAGAGAGAGTGTGTGAGAGAGAGTGTGTGTGTGAGAGAGACATTGTGTGTGAGAGTGTGTGTGAGAGAGAGTGTGTGTGTGTGAGAGAGAGTGTGTGAGAGAGAGTGTGTGTGTGAGAGAGACATTGTGTGTGAGAGTGTGTGTGAGAGAGAGTGTGTGTGTGTGTGAGAGAGAGTGTGTGAGAGAGAGTGTGTGTGAGAGAATGTGTGAGAGAGAGAGTGTGTGTGAGAGAGAGTGTGTGTGAGAGAGAGTGTGTGAGAGTGTGTGAGAGAGAGAGAGTGTGTGTGAGAGAGAGTGTGTGTGAGAGAGAGTGTGTGAGAGTGTGTGTGAGAGAGAGTGTGTGTGAGAGAGAGTGTGTGAGAGTGTGTGTGAGAGAGAGTGTGTGTGAGAGAGAGTGTGTGAGAGTGTGTGAGAGAGAGTGTGTGAGAGAGAGAGAGTGTGTGTGTGAGAGACTGTAACGGATCTCTCCACTCACAAGCACACAAACCCCCCTAAAGACACAAACACATTTGCCACAGGCGGTGTAGGAAACACTTAATATTTTATTGATCCCATACTACATTTTGTCAGACAAAAACATCCCTCTTTATGAAATACATTCTTATATTAAGTTCCGTAGCCCTGAGAATAGATTCCGTAAGCTCTTGCTTTTAAATAAGTTACGCTTTAAAAATATACGGAATGCTTTCGAAATATAAATGTCCTCTTCGTATAAGTTAAGTTAAGTTAAAAATAGATATTAAAATAGATAGAAAATAGAACTATTTAAATATTACAAATATAATCTCTGTCTACGATATATTAAACTTTTATCTCTGGCACCGTCTCCATCCAAAACAGAGAAGGCCACGTGGGGATTTGACGTGTAAACATGTGGAAGAGACTGCGTGAGAGCAGCAGTCCCTGATCGACCGATCCCCTGGCTCGCTCCCAGTGGACCCAACCTTCACAAAATAGTGCAAATTCGGAGCCAGGAGGGGAGCCGACACTCCGATTCCCCCTCGACTTGCCTTCGCCCCATCCACCGACCTCCCCCCGCCTCCACAGGGGGTCTCCTTGTGCGACCCCAGCTCGGAACAGGGCCGCCAAGGTAAATTCCTATGTCAACAGTCACACTGGTAGTGCATATTCTGGCCACTAGTGGGCACCATTGGGAAAGTGGGGGGGGGAGGGGTGGGGGGGAGGGGGCGAGTCTTAATTCGCCACATCGCCTCCCCTCACCCCACATATCTCTAAATATCACAACACAACTCATACAAAATACTCCTTCATCAATATATACGTCCTGCAGTGTCCAAAGAGGTGGATTGGCCGCGCTAAATTGTCCCTTAGTGTCCCAAAGATGTGTAGGTTAGGGTGGATTGGCCGTGCTAAATTGTCCCTTAGTGTCCCAAAGATGTGTAGGTTAGGGTGGATTGGCCGTGCTAAATTGTCCCTCAGTGTCCAAAGATGTGTAGGTTAGGGGGGATTGGCCATGCTAAATTGCCCCTTAGTGTCCAAAGATGTGTAGGTTAGGGGGGATTGGCCGTGCTAAATTGCCCCTTAGTGTCCAAAGATGTGTAGGTTAGGGTGGATTGGCCGTGCTAAATTGTCCCTTAGTGTCCAAAGATGTGTAGGTTAGGGTGGATTGGCCGTGCTAAATTGCCCCTTAGTGTCCAAAGATGTGTAGGTTAGGGTGGATTGGCCGTGCTAAATTGCCCCTTAGTGTCCAAAGATGTGTAGGTTAGGTGGATTGGCCGTGCTAAATTGCCCCTTAGTGTCCAAAGATGTGTAGGTTAGGGGGGATTGGCCGTGCTAAATTGCCCCTTAGTGTCCAAAGATGTGTAGGTTAGGGGGGATTGGCCGTGCTAAATTGCCCCTTAGTGTCCAAAGATGTGTAGGTTAGGGTGGATTGGCCGTGCTAAATTGTCCCTTAGTGTCCAAAGATGTGTAGGTTAGGGTGGATTGGCCGTGCTAAATTGTCCCTTAGTGTCCCAAAGATGTGTAGGTTAGGGTGGATTGGCCATGCTAAATTGCCCCTTAGTGTCCAAAGATGTGTAGGTTAGGGGGGATTGGACGTGCTAAATTGCCCCTTAGTGTCCAAAGATGTGTAGGTTAGGGTGGATTGGCCGTGCTAAATTGTCCCTTAGTGTCCAAAGATGTGTAGGTTAGGGTGGATTGGCCGTGCTAAATTGTCCCTTAGTGTCCCAAAGATGTGTAGGTTAGGGTGGATTGGCCATGCTAAATTGCCCCTTAGTGTCCAAAGATGTGTAGGTTAGGGTGGATTGGCCGTGCTAAATTGTCCCTTAGTGTCCAAAGATGTGTAGGTTAGGGTGGATTGGCCGTGCTAAATTGTCCCTTAGTGTCCCAAAGATGTGTAGGTTAGGGTGGATTGGCCGTGCTAAATTGCCCCTTAGTGTCCAAAGATGTGTAGGTTAGGGTGGATTGGCCGTGCTAAATTGCCCCTTAGTGTCCAAAGATGTGTAGGTTAGGGTGGATTGGCCGTGCTAAATTGCCCCTTAGTGTCCAAAGATGTGTAGGTTAGGGGGGATTGGCCGTGCTAAATTGCCCCTTAGTGTCCAAAGATGTGTAGATTAGGGTGGATTGGCTGTGCTAAATTGTCCCTTAGTGTCCAAAGATGTGTAGGTTAGGGGGGATTGGCCATGCTAAATTGCCCCTTAGTGTCCAAAGATGTGTAGGTTAGGGTGGATTGGCCGTGCTAAATTGTCCCTTAGTGTCCCAAAGATGTGTAGGTTAGGGTGGATTGGCCATGCTAAATTGTCCCTTAGTGTCCAAAGATGTGTAGGTTAGGGTGGATTGGTGGATAAAGTATGGGGTTGCAGAGATAGGGTCTGGGAGAGGTGCTCTTTTGGAGAGTTGGTCCAGACCCAATGGGCCAAATTCTGTATCTAACCCCGTGCTGTACCTGTCCTGGGAGTGTTTGATGGGGGGACAGTGTAGAGGGAGCTTTACTCTGTATCTAACCCCGTGCTGTACCTGTCCTGGGAGTGTTTGATGGGGACAGTGTAGAGGGAGCTTTACTCTGTATCTAACCCCGTGCTGTACCTGTCCTGGGAGTGTTTGATGTGGGGGACAGTGTAGAGGGAGCTTTACTCTGTATCTAACCCCGTGCTGTACCTGTCCTGGGAGTGTTTGATGGGGGGGACAGTGTAGAGGGAGCTTTACTCTGTATCTAACCCCGTGCTGTACCTGTCCTGGGAGTGTTTGATGGGGGACAGTGTAGAGGGAGCTTTACTCTGTATCTACCCCGTGCTGTCCCTGTCCTGGGAGTGTTTGATGGGGGGACAGTGTAGAGGGAGCTTTACTCTGTATCTAACCCCGTGCTGTACCTGTCCTGGGAGTGTTTGATGGGGGGGACAGTGTAGAGGGAGCTTTACTCTGTATCTAACCCCGTGTGGTACCTGTCCTGGGAGTGTTTGATGGGGGGACAGTGTAGAGGGAGCTTTACTCTGTATCTAACCCTGTGCTGTACCTGTCCTGGGAGTGTTTGATGGGGGGACAGTGTAGAGGGAGCTTTACTCTGTATCTAACCCTGTGCTGTACCTGTCCTGGGAGTGTTTGATGGGGGGACAGTGTAGAGGGAGCTTTACTCTGTATCTAACCCCGTGCTGTACCTGTCCTGGGAGTGTTTGATGGGGGGGACAGTGTAGAGGGAGCTTTACTCTGTATCTAACCCCGTGCTGTACCTGTCCTGGGAGTGTTTGATGGGGGGGACAGTGTAGAGGGAGCTTTACTCTGTATCTAACCCCGTGCTGTACCTGTCCTGGGAGTGTTTGATGGGGGGACAGTGCAGAGGGAGCTTTACTCTGTATCTAACCCCGTGCTGTACCTGTCCTGGGAGTGTTTGATGGGGGGGACAGTGTAGAGGGAGCTTTACTCTGTATCTAACCCTGGGAATGTGAGTGAGACGGGGGGAGAAGGTGGAGACGGGTTGGAAAGTGAGGTACTCGGGGGGGGGGGGGTGCGGGATTGGGGAGGGGGGGGGTGCGGTCAAAGGTCATTCAGGCCGAATAGGAGAGCAGTTTGAAGTCTCTCTCGGTTCGATCCAGCCAATCGCGGAGTGCCCGGATGACGAGGTAACCTCTGACCTTCCTGTCAAAGTTGGTGCCCCCGTAGGCCTCGAAATCCAGGGGGTCGCCAAGGGTGGGGACCTGGTAACCCATGGCCACCAGCAGCGAGCCCACGTTGGCGACCAGGGCCCTCCAGCTGGGCCCTGGTGGAGGCGAGCTGGTCCGCCAGAGGCCGGGGCTCCTCCACAGGCCCAGGGCCCTCATGTCGTCCATCACCAGCTGCAGGAACTCCAGGAATAGGCCGTGGGCCTGGTAGTTGGCCGCCAGGCGCTCCTCCCGGGTCAGGCGGCGCCAGACCAGGTAGTGGACGGAGGCCTGAGGCAGAGACTCCAACTGCACCTCCGGCAGGACGAAAATCCGGCTCCGAGAAGGGACTGCCCATCGCCTCCAGCTGCAAGGGAAGGGCAAAATGGCCGTCAGCATTCCGACTAGGCCCCGGTTCTCCGGACGGACGCCCGGATCCCTCTGCCCCCGCGGCAAGGCCCGGATCCCTCTGTCCCCGCAGTGACACCCGGATCCCTCTGTCCCCGCAGTGACACCCGGATCCCTCTGCCCCGCAGTGACACCCGGATCCCTCTGCCCCGCAGTGACACCCGGATCCCTCTGCCCCCGCAGTGACACCCGGATCCCTCTGCCCCGCAGTGACACCCGGATCCCTCTGCCCCGCAGTGACACCCGGATCCCTCTGCCCCCGCAGTGACACCCGGATCCCTCTGCCCCGCAGGGACGCCCGGATCCCTCTGCCCCCGCAGCGACGCCCGGATCCCTCTGCCCCCGCAGTGACACCCGGATCCCTCTGCCCCGCACTGACACCCGGATCCTCTGCTCCTGCAGTGACACCCGGATCCCTCTGCCCCGCAGTGACACCCGGATCCCTCTGTCCCCGCAGTGACACCCGGATCCCTCTGCCCCGCAGTGACGCCCGGATCCCTCTGCCCCGCAGTGACACCCAGATCCCTCTGCCCCGCAGTGACACCCGGATCCCTCTGCCCCGCAGTGACACCCGGATCCCTCTGCCCCGCAGTGACACCCGGATCCCTCTGCCCCGCAGTGACACCCGGATCCCTCTGCCCCGCAGTGACACCCAGATCCCTCTGTCCCCGCACCGACGCCCGGATCCCTCTGCATTGTAATAACCTGTCCCTCAGCATTGTGTAACTAGTCGGATAGATAAAGGGGAACCAGTCGATGTGGGATACTTGGAGTTCAGGAAACACATTTCGTCGGGATTGAGGGGAAGTTCAAGTTGGCAGACTGTGACTGAGGGAGGAGGGACAGGCATTTCCGCTGTATTCCAATCATTTTTGATGGAGTGACGGAGGATAATTTTCCCAGAGAGATTGTGGAATGTGAGCTGTGGGGGGGGGGGGGGGGGTATGGAGTCGGGAATGTGAGCTGGGAGAGGGGGTACGGAGTCGGGAATGTGAGCTGGAGAGGGGGTAGGGAGTCGGGAATGTGAGCTGGGAGAGGGGGTAGGGAGTCGGGAATGTGAGCTGGGAGAGGGGGTACGGAGTCGGGAATGTGAGCTGGGAGAGGGGGTACGGAGTCGGGAATGTGAGCTGGGAGAGGGGGTACGGAGTCGGGAATGTGAGCTGGGAGCTTGGGGGGGGGTACGGAGTCGGGAATGTGAGCTGGGAGGGGGGATAGGAAATCGGGAATGTGAGCTGGGAGGTGGGAGGGAGTACGGAGTCGGGAATGTGAGCTGGGAGGGGGGATACGGAGCTGGGAATGTGAGCTGGAGGGGGATAGGAAATCGGGAATGTGAGCTGGGAGGTGGGAGGGGGTACGGAGTCGGGAATGTGAGCTGGGAGGTGGGGTACGGAGTCGGGAATGTGAGCTGGGAGAGTGGGGTACGGAGTCGGGAATGTGAGCTGGGAGAGGGGGTAGGGAGTCGGGAATGTGAGCTGGGAGAGGGGGTAGGGAGTCGGGAATGTGAGCTGGGAGAGGGGGTAGGGAGTCGGGAATGTGAGCTGGGAGAGGGGGTAGGGAGTCGGGAATGTGAGCTGGGAGAGGGGGTACGGAGTCGGGAATGTGAGCTGGGAGTTGCGGGGGGGGTACGGAGTCGGGAATGTGAGCTGGGAGGTGGGGTACGGAGTCGGGAATGTGAGCTGGGAGGAGAGTGTTAATATTCTGGGACAGCGATCCGGGGAAATAGGGATCCGGTGGAGCGGCAGTGCCTCCGGATCCAGGGGCAGCCGTCGGGACTGGGATTCCGGGATCCGTGTTGGCTCAGAGGGTGGTGACAGAGCTTTTCCATTCCCTACCCCTCCCTCCCCATTCCAGAGAGTGCTGCGGATGATCCATCGGTGATTTTTATCGGGAATAAGGGGTTGGAGGGAATACAAAACCAGAGAATTCCGACAGCACAGGGAGAGGCCATTTGGCCCATCGAGCCCACAATCCCACTCAGACCCTATGCCCGGAACGCCACACATTTCGCTAGGTCTCCTGACACTAAGGGACAATTTAGCATGGCCAATCCCCCCTAACCTACACATCTTTGGACACTAAGGGACAATTTAGCATGGCCAATCCACCCTAACCTACACATCTTTGGACACTAAGGGGCAATTTAGCACGGCCAATCCACCCTAACCTACACATCTTTGGACACTAAGGGACAATTTAGCATGGCCAATCCCCCCTAACCTACACATCTTTGGACACTAAGGGACAATTTAGCATGGCCAATCCACCCTAACCTACACATCTTTGGACACTAAGGACAATTTAGCATGGCCAATCCACCCTAACCTACACATCTTTGGACACTAAGGGACAATTTAGCACGGCCAATCCACCCTAACCTACACATCTTTGGACACTAAGGGACAATTTAGCACGGCCAATCCACCCTAACCTACACATCTTTAGACACTAAGGGACAATTTAGCACGGCCAATCCACCCTAACCTACACATCTTTGGACACTAAGGGGCAATTTAGCATGGCCAATCCACCCTAAACTACACATCTTTGGACACTAAGGGACAATTTAGCACGGCCAATCCCCCTAACCTACACATCTTTGGACACTAAGGGGCAATTTAGCATGGCCAATCCACCCTAACCTACACATCTTTGGACACTAAGGGACAATTTAGCACGGCCAATCCACCTAACCTACACATCTTTGGACACTAAGGGGCAATTTAGCATGGCCAATCCACCCTAAACTACACATCTTTGGACACTAAGGGACAATTTAGCATGGCCAATCCACCTAACCTACACGTCTTTGGACACTAAGGGACAATTTAGCACGGCCAATCCACCTAACCTACACGTCTTTGGACACTAAGGGACAATTTAGCACGGCCAATCCACCTAACCTGCACATCTTTGGACACTAAGGGACAATTTAGCATGGCCAATCCCCCTAACCTACACATCTTTGGACACTAAGGGACAATTTAGCACGGCCAATCCACCCTAACCTACACATCTTTGGACACTAAGGGGTAATTTAGCACGGCCAATCCACCCTAACCTACACATCTTTGGACACTAAGGGACAATTTAGCACGGCCAATCCACCCTAACCTACACATCTTTGGACACTAAGGCACAATTTAGCACGGCCAATCCACCCTAACCTACACATCTTTGGACACTAAGGGACAATTTAGCATGGCCAATCCACCCTAACCTACACATCTTTGGACACTAAGGGACAATTTAGCATGGCCAATCCACCCTAACCTACACATCTTTGGACACTAAGGGGCAATTTAGCACGGCCAATCCACCCTAACCTACACATCTTTGGGACATTAAGGGACAACTTAGCACGGCCAATCCACCCTAACCTACACATCTTTGGCACATTAAGGGACAACTTAGCACCGCCAATCCACCCTAACCTACACATCTTTGGGACATTAAGGGACAATTTAGCATGGCCAATCCCCCCTAACCTACACATCTTTGGACACTAAGGGACAATTTAGCATGGCCAATCCACCCTAACCTACACATCTTTGGACACTAAGGGGCAATTTAGCATGGCCAATCCACCCTAACCTACACATCTTTGGACACTAAGGGACAATTTAGCATGGCCAATCCCCCCTAACCTACACATCTTTGGACACTAAGGGACAATTTAGCATGGCCAATCCACCCCTAACCTACACATCTTTGGACACTAAGGGACAATTTAGCATGGCCAATCCACCCTAACCTACACATCTTTGGACACTAAGGGGACAATTTAGCACGGCCAATCCACCCTAACCTACTTTCACATTTTGGACTCTAAGGGCACTCGGGACATTTAGCACGGCCAATCCACCCTACCATCCACATCTTTAGACACTAAGGGACAATTTAGCACGGCCAATCCACCCTAACCTACACATCTTTGGACACTAAGGGGCAATTTAGCATGGCCAATCCACCCTAAACTACACATCTTTGGACACTAAGGGACAATTTAGCACGGCCAATCCCCCCTAACCTACACATCTTTGGACACTAAGGGGACAATTTAGCATGGCCAATCCACCTAACCTACACGTCTTTGGACACTAAGGGACAATTTAGCACGGCCAATCCACCCTAACCTACACATCTTTGGACACTAAGGGACAATTTAGCATGGCCAATCCACCCTAACCTACACATCTTTGGACACTAAGGGGCAATTTAGCACGGCCAATCCACCCTAACCTACACATCTTTGGGACATTAAGGGACAACTTAGCACGGCCAATCCACCCTAACCTACACATCTTTGGCACATTAAGGGACAACTTAGCACCGCCAATCCACCCTAACCTACACATCTTTGGGACATTAAGGGACAATTTAGCATGGCCAATCCACCCTAACCTACACATCTTTGGGACATTAAGGGACAATTTAGCACGGCCAATCCACCCTAACCTACACATCTTTGGCACATTAAGGGACAACTTAGCACCGCCAATCCACCCTAACCT
>NW_027651219.1:15000-17004 GCF_965287045.1 Carcharhinus amblyrhynchos | reverse complement strand
CCGATGTCCCGAGCAGGGAAGTGACCGGGGAGCTGCTCCGTGTCCCGAGCAGGGAGTGACCAGTAGCTGCTCCGTGTCCCGAGCAGGGAGTGACCGGGAGCTGCTCCCTGTCCCGAGCAGGGAGTGACCGGGAGCTGCTTGCTGTCCCGAGCAGGGAGTGACCGGGAGCTGCTTGCTGTCCCGAGCAGAGGAGTGACGGGAGCTGCTCCGTGTCCCGAGCAGGGAGTGACCAGGAGCTGCTCCGTGTCCCGAGCAGGGAGTGACTGGGAGCTGCTCCCGTCCCGAGCAGGGAGTGACCGGGAGCTGCTCCCTGTCCCGAGCAGGAGTGACCGGGAGCTGCTCGCTGTCCCGAGCAGGGAGTGACCGGGAGCTGCTCCCTGTCCCGAGCAGGGAGTGACCGGGAGCTGCTCCCTGTCCCGAGCAGGAGTGGACCGGGAGCTGCTCCCTGTCCCGAGCAGGGAGTGACCTGGGAGCTGCTCCCTGTCCCGAGCAGGGAGTGACCGGGAGCTGCTCCCTGTCCCCGAGCAGGGAGTGACCGGGAGCTGCTCCCTGTCCCGAGCAGGGAGTGACCGGGAGCTGCTCCCTGTCCCGAGCAGGGAGTGACCAGGAGCTGCTCCCTGTCCCGAGCAGGGAGTGACCGGGAGCTGCTCCCTGTCCCGAGCAGGGAGTGACCGGGAGCTGCTCCCTGTCCCGAGCAGGGAGTGAGACCGGGAGCTGCTCCGTGTCCCGAGCAGGGAGTGACCGGGAGCTGCTCCGTGTCCCGAGCAGGGAGTGACCGGGAGCTGCTCCGTGTCCCGAGCAGGGAGTGACCGGGAGCTGCTTGCTGTCCCGAGCAGGGAGTGACCGGGAGCTGCTCCGTGTCCCGAGCAGGGAGTGACCGGGAGCTGCTCCGTGTCCCGAGCAGGGAGTGACCGGGAGCTGCTCCGTGTCCCGAGCAGGGAGTGACTGGGAGCTGCTTCCCTGTCCCGAGCAGGGAGTGACCGGGAGCTGCTTGCTGTCCCGAGCAGGGAGTGACCGGGAGCTGCTTGCTGTCCCGAGCAGGGAGTGACCGGGAGCTGCTCCTGTCCTGAGCAGGGAGTGACCGGAGGCTGCTCTGTGTCCGAGCAGGGGAGTGACCGGGAGCTGCTCCGTGTCCCGAGCAGGGAGTGACCGGGAGCTGCTCCGTGTCCCGAGCAGGGAGTGACCGGGAGCTGCTGCTGTCCCGAGCAGGGAGTGACCGGGAGCTGCTCCTGTCCCGAGCAGGGAGTGACCGGGAGCTGCTCCTTGTCCCGAGCAGGGAGTGACCTGGAGCTGCTCCCTGTCCCGAGCAGGGAGTGACCGGGAGCTGCTCCGGGCCCTGAGCAGGGAGTGACCGGAGCTGCTCCCTGTCCCGAGCAGGGAGTGACCTGGGAGCTGCTCCCTGTCCCGAGCAGGGAGTGACCGGGAGCTGCTCCGTGTCCCGAGCAGGGAGTGACCGGGAGCTGCTCCCTGTCCCGAGCAGGGAGTGACCGGGAGCTGCTCCGAGGTCTCTCTGGATTTATATATCAACTGCAATTTCTCACCACATCCGCCTGCAAACAGATTCATCGATTCCAGTGAGAGAGAGAGAGTGTTACTGGACATCAGTCAGTCCATGTGGTGTAGGTACACCCACAGTGCTGTTAGGGAGGGAGTTCCAGGATTGTTATTGGACATCAGTCAGTCCCGTATGGTGTAGGTACACCCACAGTGCTGTTAGGGAGGGAGTTCCAGGATTGTTATTGGACATCAGTCAGTCCGTGTGGTGTAGGTACACCCACAGTGCTGTTAGGGAGGGAGTTCCAGGATTGTTATTGGACATCAGTCAGTCCGGGTGGTGTAGGTACCCACAGTGCTGCTTAGGGAGGGAGTTCCAGGATTGTTATTGGACATCAGTCAGTCCGTGTGGTGTAGGTACACCCACAGTGCTGTTAGGGAGGGAGTTCCAGGATTGTTATTGGACATCAGTCAGTCCGTGTGGTGTAGGTACACCGGTACACCCACAGT
>NW_027651219.1:0-5000 GCF_965287045.1 Carcharhinus amblyrhynchos | reverse complement strand
AATAGACCTTCCAAATCGCATCACCATACATTTGTCCGGGGTAAGTTCCATCTGCCATCTTGCATCCCAGGTCTCCAGCCGATTTATATTCTGCTGTATTCTCTGTCAATCTTTCTCACTATCCAGTATTCCCCCAATTTTTCTTTCATCTACAAATTTACTAATCAGACCACCTACATTTTCCTCCAAATTTTTTATATGTAATATAAACAGCAAAGGCCCCAGCGCTGATCCTTGTGGAACACCACTTGTAAGAAGTCTCACGACACCAGGTTTAAGTCCAACCAGTTTATTTGATAGTAATCCCACAAGCTTTTGGAAACGGTGTTCCTTTGTCAGGTGTGTGCATCATGAACATCACTTGTCACAGACCTCCAGTTAGAAAGTACCCTTCCTCTGTTACTCTCTGCTTTCTATGCCCAAGCCAGTTCTGTATGCATCTTACCAGCTCACCTCGGATCCCACATGCCTTCACCTTCTGTATCAGCCTACCATGAGGAACCTTATTGAAGGCTTTACTAAAGTCCATGTATACAACATCCACTGCCCTGGGCAATTTTTCTTGTCACTTTCTCAAAGAACTCAATCAGGTTTGTGAGACACGACCTCCCCTTCACAAAACCATGCTGCCTATTACTAATAAGCCAATTCTCTTCCAGATGCAAGTACATCCTATCCCTATGAATCTTCTCCAATAATTTCCCCACCACTGATGTAAGACCCACAGGCTTGTAATTTCCCAAATTGTCTCTTCTGCCCTTCTTAAACAGAGGAACAATGTCAGCTATTCTCCAATCCTCTGGCACCTCACCTGAGGCTAAAGAGGATACAAAGATTTTGGCCAAGGCCTCAGCAATTTCTTCCCTCGCCTCTCTTGATATTTTGGGATAGTTCCTATCAGCCCCTGGGGACTTGTCCACCTTAATGTTTTTCAAAACCACCAATAACTTCTCCCTTTTTAATCTCAACATGTCCTAGAATGTCAACATCCTCTTTTCTACACTCACCACATCCTTCTCCTTTGTAAATGCTGATGCAAAGCACTCGTTAAGGACCTCACTCACCTCATCTGGCTCCACACACAAATCCCCTCCAGTCTTTGAGTGAAACCACCCTCTCCTTAGCTACGCTCTCCTTCCTTATATACACATAAAAGGCTTTGGGATTTTCCTTAATCTTCCCAAAATCTGCTGACATATCAGTTCCTCCATTTCATGCTGGCTGTTAGGAGGACTATACTACAACGCCAACGGTGTGATTGCACTGCTCCCTGTTCCTCAGTTCTACCCATTGGACCGCACTGCATAATCCCCAAGATGTCCTCCCCCTGTATAGCTGTGATATTCTCTCTAATCACCTCTTTTGTAACCTCTCTATCTCGCCTGAAGCATCTAAATCCTGGAATGCTAAGCTGCCAGTCCTGCCCTTCTTTCATCCAAGTGTCCATAGTTGTCACCACATCATAGTTCCATGTAGTGATCCAAGCTTTAAGTGTCATATTCCTTGCGTTAAAGCAAACACACTTCAGACCATTTGTCCTGTCATGTTTTGTACACTCTCCCTGTGTTTTATTTCTCTTAGCCTTACTGGACTCAGTCACTGAGTTCTCTACAGTCTCTGTACTCTGTACTGTGGCCCTTTTCTGATTTTTGTTTCTCTGCCTTCCACTTTTTCTCTTACTGCCTTTTGTTTCTATCCCCGCTTTGCTTCCCTCTGACTTCCTGTCTCTGATTCCCATCGCCCTGCCACATTAGTTTAAACCCTCCCTAACAGCACTAGCAAACACTCCCCTGAGGACTTTGGTTCCAGTCCTGCCCAGGTGCAGACCATCTGACTTGTTCTGGTCCCACCTCCCCCAGAACTGGCTCCAGCGTCCAAGTAATTTGAATCCCTCTCTCTTGCACCATCCCTCAAGCCACATATTCATCTTAACTACCTGACTTTCCTACTCTGACTAGCACATGGAACTGGTAGCAATCCTGAGATTACTACCTTTGAGTTCCTACTTTTCAGTTTAATGCCTAACTCCCTAAATTCAGCTTGTAGGACCTCATGCCGTTTTTTACCTATATTGTTGGTGTCTATATGCACCACGACACAGCTGGCAGTTCAACCTCCCCTTCCAGAATGCCCTGCAGCCGCTCTGAGACATCCTTGATCCTTGCACCAAGGAGGCAACATATAATCCTGGAGTCTTGTTGCATCTGCAGGAACGCCTGTGCAGTCCCCTTGCAATTGAGTCTCCTATCACTGTAGCTCTGCCACTCTTTTCCCTGCCCTCCTGTGCAGCAGAGCCAGCCATGGCTACTGCCACCTTTCCCTGGAGAGCCATCTCCCCTAACAGTATCTAAAACGGTAAATATGTTTTGGAGGGAGATGACTGCAGGGAATCCCTTCACTGCCTTCCTACTCTTCCTCTGTCTGGTGGTCAACCATTCCCCATTTCCCTCTCCCCTAACTGTATCCAGAATGGGAGAGAGGGAGACAGAGAGAGAGACAGAGAGAGAGAGACAGAGAGAGAGAGCGAGAGGGAAAGAGACGGAGAGAGAGATAAAGAGACACAGAGGGGGAGACAATGGGCCCGATTTTGTTTTTGATTCTAAGTGCTGAGTGGATTTGAAACTGGGAGTGTTTCAGACCCGATTTTCAGATCCGTTTTCAGGCTCCCCCATACGCACTCTGCCTGAAATGATATCAGTGATTCCAAATCGCGCTGCACAAGCCTGTGGGCTGGGTTAGTACGCCCGAAATCCTGCAGCCCCAATCGGAGCCCCCAACTGCGCATGCGCAGAAAAAGAATAGAATAACGCTCCCCAGCCAGATCCCTCCTGGGTTGGGTTATGCCTCCCCCTGACCCCCGACACACATTCCCCCATCCCCCACAACACTACTGACCCCGTCATTCCCCCGCCACGCAGATCAATCACGGTCCCACCCCACTCCCCTTCCCCCTCACTGATCACAGACAGAGTGGCAGCGGGACCCCCCCTTCCCCCTCACTGATCTCAGGCAGAGGCAGCGGGACCCCCCTTCCCCCTCACTGATCACAGAGGCAGCGGGACCCCCCCCTTCCCCCTCACTGATCACAGAGGCAGCGGGACCCCCCCTTCCCCCTCACTGATCTCAGACAGAAGCAGCGGACCCCCCCTTCCCCCTCACTGATCACAGACAGAGGCAGCGGACCCCCCCTTCCCCCTCACTGATCTCAGACAGAGGCAGCGGACCCCCCCTTCCCCCTCACTGATCACAGACAGAGGCAGCGGACCCCCCCTTCCCCCTCACTGATCACAGACAGAGGCAGCGGACCCCCCCCTTCCCCCTCACTGATCACAGAGGCAGCGGACCCCCCCCTTCCCCCTCACTGATCTCAGACAGAGGCAGTGGACCCCCCCTTCCCCCTCACTGATCACAGACAGAGTGGCAGCGGACCCCCCCCTTCCCCCTCACTGATCACAGACAGAGGCAGCGGGACCCCCCCCTTCCCCCTCACTGATCTCAGACAGAGGCAGCGGACCCCCCCTTCCCCCTCACTGATCACAGAGAGGCAGCGGACCCCCCCTTCCCCCTCACTGATCACAGAGGCAGCGGACCCCCCCTTCCCCCTCACTGATCACAGACAGAGGCAGCGGGACCCCCCCCTTCCCCCTCACTGATCTCAGACAGAGGCAGCGGACCCCCCCCTTCCCCTCACTGATCACAGACAGAGGCAGCGGACCCCCCCTTCCCCCTCACTGATCACAGACAGAGGCAGCGGGACCCCCCCCTTCCCCCTCACTGATCTCAGACAGAGGCAGCGGGACCCCCCCCTTCCCCCTCACTGATCACAGACAGAGGCAGCGGACCCCCCCTTCCCCCTCACTGATCACAGACAGAGGCAGCGGGACCCCCCCCTTCCCCCTCACTGATCTCAGACAGAGGCAGCGGGACCCCCCCTTCCCCCTCACTGATCACAGACAGAGGCAGCGGACCCCCCCCTTCCCCCTCACTGATCACAGACAGAGGCAGCGGACCCCCCCCTTCCCCCTCACTGATCTCAGACAGAGGCAGCCGACCCCCCCCTTCCCCCTCACTGATCTCAGACAGAGGCAGCCGACCCCCCCCCTTCCCCCTCACTGATCACAGAGGCAGCGGACCCCCCCCTTCCCCCTCACTGATCACAGACAGAGGCAGCGGACCCCCCCTTCCCCCTCACTGATCACAGACAGAGGCAGCGGACCCCCCCTTCCCCCTCACTGATCACAGACAGAGGCAGCGGACCCCCCCCTTCCCCCTCACTGATCTCAGGCAGAGGCAGCGGACCCCCCCCTTCCCCCTCACTGATCTCAGACAGAGGCAGCGGACCCCCCCCTTCCCCCTCACTGATCTCAGGCAGAGAGGCAGCGGACCCCCCCTTCCCCCTCACTGATCACAGAGGCAGCGGACCCCCCCCTTCCCCCTCACTGATCTCAGGCAGAGAGGCAGCGGACCCCCCCCTTCCCCCTCACTGATCTCAGACAGAGGCAGCGGGACCCCCCCCTTCCCCCTCACTGATCACAGAGAGGCAGCGGACCCCCCCCTTCCCCCTCACTGATCTCAGACAGAGGCAGCGGGACCCCCCCTTCCCCCTCACTGATCACAGACAGAGGCAGCGGACCCCCCCTTCCCCCTCACTGATCTCGCCCACTCTCTCCTTCTGCGGCTCACTCTCCCTGTCTCATTCTGTCTCTGTCTCACACTCTGTCAGAGGGTCAGTGCTGAGGGAGTGCCGCACTGTCAGAGGGTCAGTGCTGAGGGAGCGCCGCACTGTCAGAGGGTCAGTGCTGAGGGAGCGCCGCACTGTCAGAGGGTCAGTACTGAGGGAGTGCCGCACTGTCAGAAGGTCAGTGCTGAGGGAGTGCCGCACTGTCAGAGGGTCAGTGCTGAGGGAGTGCCGCACTGTCAGAGGGTCAGTGCTGAGGGAGCGCCGCACTGTCAGAGGGTCAGTGCTGAGGGAGTGCCGCACTGTCAGAGGGTCAGTGCTG
>NW_027651218.1:0-17026 GCF_965287045.1 Carcharhinus amblyrhynchos | reverse complement strand
ACTCATTTCCTCCACCCCAGTTCAATGTAAACCTCATCCTTCAACCATAAAATACTTACCAACCACAAAAAGCCCTACTAAATAAAACCCAACATACAATAACACCGATCAATCTCCTCATGCTTCCGGATAAGGCTCCGCAGCAAGAGCTGCAGTATAAGCAAAAACTACCAACATTCCTCCCAAATAAATTAAAAACAAAACTAATGACATAAAAGACCCACCATGCCCTACTAATAAACCACACCCAACCCCTGCAGCAATAACTAAACCTAAAGCAGCATAATAAGGAGAAGGATTAGATGCTACACCTATTAAACCTAAAATTAAACCAATCATTATCACAAACATAAAATATACCATTATTCCTACCTGGACTTTAACCAAGACTAATAACTTGAAAAACTATCGTTGTTATTCAACTATAAGAACTAATGGCCACTAATATCCGAAAAACCCACCCACTTTTAAAAATCATAAACCACGCCCTAGTTGACTTACCTGCTCCATCTAACATTTCATTATGATGAAACTTTGGCTCACTTCTAGGACTATGTCTAATCATTCAAATTCTCACAGGACTCTTCCTAGCTATACACTATACCGCAGACATCTCCATAGCCTTCTCCTCAGTAGTTCATATCTGTCGTGACGTCAACTACGGCTGACTTATTCGTAATATCCATGCTAATGGAGCCTCACTATTCTTCATCTGTGTCTACCTCCATATTGCTCGAGGATTATATTACGGCTCCTACCTTTATAAAGAAACATGAAACATTGGCGTAATTCTTCTCTTCCTATTAATAGCAACAGCCTTCGTCGGCTATGTTCTACCATGAGGACAAATATCCTTCTGAGGAGCTACAGTTATTACCAACCTTCTATCCGCATTTCCCTATATCGGAGATATACTAGTACAATGAATCTGAGGGGGCTTCTCAGTAGACAATGCCACCCTTACACGTTTCTTTGCCTTTCACTTTCTACTCCCATTTCTAATCTTAGCCCTAACAGTCATTCACCTCCTATTCCTTCATGAAACAGGCTCTAACAACCCTCTAGGCATTAACTCCGATGCAGATAAAATCTCATTCCACCCATACTTTTCTTACAAAGACCTACTTGGCTTTTTCGTCATAATCTTATTCTTAGCCGCATTAGCCCTATTTATACCTAACCTATTAGGAGATGCTGAAAACTTTATCCCAGCAAACCCACTTGTTACTCCACCACATATCAAACCCGAATGATACTTCTTATTCGCCTATGCAATCTTACGCTCAATCCCTAATAAACTAGGAGGAGTCCTAGCTCTCCTATTTTCCATCTTTATCCTTATATTAGTTCCTCTCCTCCATACCTCTAAACAACGAAGCACCATCTTTCGACCCATAACACAAATCTTCTTCTGACTTCTTGTAGCTAATTCAATTATTTTAACTTGAATTGGAGGTCAACCAGTAGAACAACCATTTATTATAGTAGGACAAATCGCCTCAATCTCCTACTTTTCCTTATTCCTTATTATCATACCACTCACTAGCTGATGAGAAAATAAAATCCTCAGCCTAAACTAGTTTTGGTAGCTTAACTAAAAAGCGTCGACCTTGTAAGTCGAAGACCGAGGGTGCAACCCCCTCCCAAAACATATCAGGGAAAGGAGGGTCAAACTCCTGCCCTTGGCTCCCAAAGCCAAGATTCTGCCTAAACTGCCCCCTGATTGCTATTATAGCGAATAAATGCTGAATTATAAAAATTCAGTTTTTGTACGCCAGAGTGACATATTAATGATATAGTCCACATACCTTAATATACCACATAATACCCTCATTCCATAATAGCTATAACAGATATTATACTACCTCATTACATATACTATGCTTAATCCTCATTAGTCGATATTCCACTATATCATTACATACTATGCTTAATCCACATTAGTCTACTGTCAGCTATTTCATTTCATTAAATTATTTAACCCTCATTAATCTATAATCAATAATTTCATAGCATAATATTTTTCACTTAACCCTACTTTACATGGTATTATTTAATGCCGTTGGTAAGAAATCCCCATTAACCTAATAAATGAAAAAAATTGTACGGTTTGTGGTACATTACTGTTTTATCCCCTACTATTGATCAAAACTGACATTTGATTATGGTTGAACTTCATATAATCCTTGATCGTATCAAGAATGCCAGTCCTCTAGTTCCCTTTAATGGCATATTTATCCTTGATCGTCTCAAGATTTATCTTCCGCCCTGTTTTTTTAGTTCGGTATGAAGCAAATCGCTATTCCCCGGAAGGGCTCATCTGGTTCATTAAGGTAAACTTGAGCTATCCTCGACATTTTTCTTATCATTATCCCATTACTTATCATTCAGGAGATTAGATTGTCAAATTCACCATTACCGAAAGGCATCAGAAAATAGCAGGTTATGAAGGGCCAGTTTGGTTTTTTTGATTAATGCGGCAAATGAGTAGAAAAAACATTGTGATTAACCCCCCCGGAAACAAACCTCCTATAATAGTGCGTGTACAATGCATTTCATTATTCTAATACATTCTTCATTTTATCTGGCATAAATATTTCTATTATTAGGATCGCCCCAGGTTTGGGAAAAAAATCGAACCTTTAAAAAAAAAAAAGTTTTTTCGGTAAAAACCCCCCTCCCCCTTAATATACACGGTTGTCTCGAAAAACCCCTAAAACGAGGGCCGACGTATATTTTTCCATAGAATTGTTGTGATAATTTCTCTATATATAATGTAACAATGTGATGCTAGTGTAGCTTAATTTAAAGCATGGCACTGAAGATGCTAAGATGAAAATTAATTTTTTTCCGCAAGCATGTAAGGTTTGGTCCTGGCCTTAGTGTTAATTGTAACTAGGATTATACATGCAAGTTTCAGCTCTCCCGTGAGAATGCCCTAATTATTCTATTAAATAACTAGGAGCAGATATCAGGCACACATACACGTAGCCCAAGACATCTTGCTAAGCCACTCCCCCAAGGGATTTCAGCAGTAATAAACATTGATTTCATAAGCGCAAGCTTGACTCAGTTAAAGTTAACAGAGTTGGTTAATCTCGTGCCAGCCACCGCGGTTATACGAGTAACTCACATTAACACATCCCGGCGTAAAGAGTGATTAAAGAATGACCTTTAACTACTAAAGTTCAGACCTCATAAAACTGTTATACGTATTCATGAGTGGAATAAACAACAACGAAAGTGACTTTACAAATTAAGGAACCTTGATGTCACGACAGTTGGGACCCAAACTAGGATTAGATACCCTACTATGCCCAACCACAAACTTAGACAACACCTCACTATATTGTTCGCCAGAGTACTACAAGCGCTAGCTTAAAACCCAAAGGACTTGGCGGTATCCCACACCCACCTAGAGGAGCCTGTTCTATAACCGATAATCCTCGTTCAACCTCACCACTTCTTGCCATTACCGTCTATATACCGCCGTCGTCAGCCCACCCTGTGAAGGATCAAAAGTAAGCAAAAAGAATAAAACTCCAAAACGTCAGGTCGAGGTGTAGCAAATGAAGTGGGAAGAAATGGGCTACATTTTTTTCCAAGAATATACGAATGGTAAACTGAAAACACACCTAAAGGTGGATTTAGCAGTAAGAGGAGATCAGAATACTCCTCTGAAATCGGCCCTGGGATAAGCACACACCGCCCGTCACTCTCCTCAAAAATAACTTACCCTTTTTATAAATACATTTCTTCAACAAGAGGAGGCAAGTCGTAACATGGTAAGTGTACTGGAAAGTGCACTTGGAATCAAAATGTGGCTAAATTAGTAAAGCACCTCCCTTACACCGAGGAGATATCCGCGCAATTCGGATCATTTTGAACCTCAAAGCTAGCCTATATATCAATTCAACTAGACCTTATAAATCTAATCCATATTACAATTTTCAATCAAAACATTCTCAACCTTTCAGTATGGGTGACAGAACAATAACCCTAGCGCAATAGCCTATGTACCGCAAGGGAAAGCTGAAAAAGAAATGAAATAAATCATTAAAGTACTAAAAAGCAGAGATCATACCTCGTACCTTTTGCATCATGATTTAGCTAGAAAAACTAGGCAAAAAGACCTTAAGTCTATCTCCCCGAAACTAAACGAGCTACTCCGAAGCAGCATTATAGAGCTAACCCGTCTCTGTGGCAAAAGAGTGGGAAGACTTCCGAGTAGCGGTGAAAAGCCTACCGAGTTTAGTGATAGCTGGTTACCCAAGAAAAGAACTTTAGTTCTGCATTAATTTTTCACCATCTAGACAAGACTTACTCGTCAAAGAAACTTATAAGAATTAATAGTTATTTAGAAGAGGTACAACCCTTCTAAACCAAGACACAACTTTTTAAGGTGGGAAATGATCATAATTATCAAGGTTACCATCTCAGTGGGCCTAAAAGCAGCCACCTGTCAAGCAAGCGTCGCAGCTCTAATCTAATAACTAAACCTTTAATCCAGATATTCATTCACAACCCCCTTTATCCTATTGGGTTATTTTATATTTATATAAAAGAACTTATGCTAAAATGAGTAATAAAGAGAACAAATCTCTCCCGACACAAGTGTACGTCAGAAAGAATTAAATCACTGATAATTAAACGACCCCAAACTGAGGTCATTATATCACTTAATCATCAACTAGAAAATCCTATTCCCCTACTCGTTATCCCTACACAGGAGTGTCACCAGGAAAGATTAAAAGAAAATAAAGGAACTCGGCAAACATAAACTCCGCCTGTTTACCAAAAACATCGCCTCTTGACAAACCATAAGAGGTCCCGCCTGCCCTGTGACAACGTTTAACGGCCGCGGTATTTTGACCGTGCAAAGGTAGCGTAATCACTTGTCTTTTAAATGAAGACCTGTATGAAAGGCATCACGAGAGTTTAACTGTCTCTATTTTCCAATCAATGAAATTGATCTATTCGTGCAGAAGCGAATATAATAACATTAGACGAGAAGACCCTATGGAGCTTCAAACACTTAAATTAATTATGTAATCATCCACTTCCCAGGGAATAAACAAAACATACAATACTTCTAATTTAACTGTTTTTGGTTGGGGTGACCAAGGGGAAAAACAAATCCCCCTCATCGACTGAGTACTAAGTACTTAAAAATTAGAATGACAATTCTAATTAATAAAACATTTATCGAAAAATGACCCAGGATTTCCTGATCAATGAACCAAGTTACCCTAGGGATAACAGCGCAATCCTTTCTCAGAGTCCCTATCGAAGAAAGGGTTTACGACCTCGATGTTGGATCAGGACATCCTAATGGTGCAACCGCTATTAAGGGTTCGTTTGTTCAACGATTAATAGTCCTACGTGATCTGAGTTCAGACCGGAGAAATCCAGGTCAGTTTCTATCTATGAATACACTTTTCCTAGTACGAAAGGACCGGAAAAGTAGGGCCAATGCCACTAGCACGCCCTATTTTCATCTATTGAATAAAACTAAAATAGATAAGAAAAGATCACCTAGTGCCCAAAAAAAGGGTTGTTGAGGTGGCAGAGCCTGGTAAATGCAAAAGACCTAAGTCCTTTAATCCAGAGGTTCAAATCCTCTCCTCAACTATGCTCCAACCCATTTTACTCTATTTAATTAACCCCCTTGCCTACATTATCCCCATCCTTTTAGCCACAGCCTTCCTTACATTAATTGAACGAAAAATTCTCGGCTATATACAATTTCGTAAAGGTCCAAACATTGTTGGACCTTATGGTCTACTCCAACCTATCGCAGACGGCCTAAAATTATTTATTAAAGAACCTGTCCGTCCATCAATATCCTCTCCATTTCTATTTCTAATTACCCCCACAATAGCTCTAACATTAGCCCTACTCATATGAATACCCCTCCCTCTTCCTCACTCAATTATTAATCTTAACCTAGGTCTATTATTTATTCTAGCAATCTCAAGCCTTACTGTTTACACTATTTTAGGGTCCGGATGAGCATCCAACTCAAAATATGCTCTAATAGGAGCATTACGTGCCGTAGCACAAACTATCTCATATGAAGTAAGCTTAGGCCTCATCCTCTTATCAATAATCGTATTCGCTGGAGGATTTACCCTCCATACATTTAATCTAGCTCAAGAAACTATCTGACTCCTAATCCCAGGTTGACCACTAGCCTTAATATGATACATTTCAACCCTAGCAGAAACTAACCGAGCTCCCTTTGACTTAACAGAAGGAGAATCAGAACTAGTATCAGGATTCAACATTGAATACGCAGGAGGCCCATTTGCCCTATTCTTCCTAGCCGAATATACTAACATCCTACTAATAAATACCCTATCAGTTATCCTATTCATAGGAACTTCCTATAATCCTCTTCTCCCACAAATCTCAACACTCAGCCTTATAATAAAAGCTACATTACTAACATTTATCTTCTTATGAATCCGAGCATCCTACCCCCGCTTCCGCTATGATCAACTCATACACTTAGTCTGAAAAAACTTCCTACCCCTCACTTTAGCAATTATCCTATGACACATAGCCCTACCTCTCGCTACATCAAGCCTACCCCCAATCACTTAAGGAAGTGTGCCTGAATTAAAGGACCACTTTGATAGAGTGGATAATGAGAGTTAAAACCTCTCCACTTCCTCCTAGAAAAATAGGACTCGAACCTATATTTAAGAGATCAAAACCCTTCGTGTTTCCTATTACACTATTCCCTAGTAAAGTCAGCTAATAAAGCTTTTGGGCCCATACCCCAACCATGTTGGTTAAAATCCTTCCTTTACTAATGAACCCTACTGTACTAACCATCCTAATTTCAAGTCTAGGCCTAGGAACCACCCTTACATTTATTGGGTCACACTGACTCCTAGTATGAATAGGCCTTGAAATTAATACTCTAGCTATTATTCCTCTAATAATACGCCAACACCACCCACGAGCAGTAGAAGCTACTACAAAATATTTCATTACTCAAGCAACTGCCTCCGCTCTATTATTATTCGCTGGCATCACAAATGCTTGAACTTCAGGTGAATGAAGTTTAACCGAAATAATTAACCCAACTTCTGCCACACTAGCATTAACCGCACTTGCCCTAAAAATTGGTCTTGCACCACTACACTTTTGACTACCCGAAGTCCTCCAAGGCTTAGATCTCACCACAGGACTCATCCTATCAACCTGACAAAAACTAGCTCCATTCGCTATTTTACTTCAACTATACCCCTTACTCAACCCCAATCTATTATTAACCCTTGGAATTCTCTCAACAATTATTGGAGGGTGGGGAGGACTTAATCAAACACAATTACGAAAAATCCTGGCCTACTCATCAATCGCAAACCTCGGATGAATAATTACAATTCTACATTATGCTCCTAACCTAACCCTACTTAACCTCATCCTATATATTATCATAACACTTACAACCTTTCTCTTATTTAAAACCTTTAACTCAACTAAAATTAACTCAATTGCCTCATCATCAACCAAATCCCCTCTCTTATCCATTATCACTTTATTAACCCTCCTTTCCCTAGGAGGACTACCCCCACTTTCCGGATTTATACCTAAATGATTAATCCTCCAAGAATTAACAAAACAAAGTTTATTTATTCCAGCTACTATTATAGCTCTCATAGCCCTCCTTAGTCTATTCTTTTACTTACGTCTATGTTATGCTACAACACTAACTATAAACCCTAACCCAACCAACATATCATCATCTTGACGAACAAAACCCAACCACCCAACCCTCATCCTATTAACCTCAGCAACCTTATCCATCCTCCTTCTCCCCTTAACACCCACAATCTTTATACTTACCCCATAGAAATTTAGGTTAACAACAGACCAAAAGCCTTCAAAGCTTTAAGTAGAAGTGAAAATCCTCTAATTTCTGCTAAGACTTGCAAGACTCTATCTCACATCCTCTGAATGCAACTCAGATGCTTTAATTAAGCTAAAACCTTCTAGATAGGCAGGCCTCGATCCTACAAAATCTTAGTTAACAGCTAAGCGTTTAATCCAACGAACTTCTATCTAAGCTTTCTCCCGCCGCCACAGACAAAGGCGGGAGAAAGCCCCGGGAGGGAACTAACCTCCGTCTTTGGATTTGCAATCCAACGTAAACAGCTACTTCAAGGCTTTGATAAGAAGAGGATTTTGACCTCTGTAAACGGAGCTACAATCCGCCGCTTATTCTCAGCCATCTTACCTGTGGCAATTAATCGTTGACTATTTTCTACCAACCACAAAGATATTGGCACCCTTTACCTGATTTTTGGTGCATGAGCAGGTATAGTTGGAACAGCCCTAAGTCTCCTAATTCGAGCTGAACTTGGGCAACCTGGATCACTTTTAGGGGATGATCAGATTTATAATGTAATCGTAACTGCCCACGCTTTTGTAATAATCTTTTTTATGGTTATACCAATTATAATTGGTGGTTTCGGAAATTGACTAGTTCCTTTAATAATTGGTGCACCAGATATAGCCTTCCCACGAATAAATAACATAAGTTTTTGACTTCTTCCACCATCATTTCTTCTCCTCCTCGCTTCTGCCGGAGTAGAAGCTGGAGCAGGTACTGGTTGAACAGTTTATCCCCCATTAGCTAGTAACCTAGCACATGCTGGACCATCTGTTGATTTAGCTATTTTCTCTCTTCACTTAGCCGGTGTTTCATCAATTCTAGCTTCAATTAATTTTATTACAACTATTATTAATATAAAACCACCAGCCATTTCCCAATATCAAACACCATTATTTGTTTGATCTATTCTTGTAACCACTATTCTTCTTCTCTTATCACTTCCAGTTCTTGCAGCAGGGATTACAATATTACTTACAGATCGTAACCTTAATACTACATTCTTTGATCCTGCAGGTGGAGGAGATCCAATCCTTTATCAACATTTATTTTGATTTTTTGGTCATCCTGAAGTTTATATTTTAATTCTACCGGGCTTCGGAATAATCTCTCATGTAGTAGCCTACTACTCAGGTAAAAAAGAACCATTCGGATATATAGGCATAGTTTGAGCAATAATAGCAATTGGTCTACTTGGTTTTATTGTTTGAGCCCATCATATATTCACAGTAGGAATAGATGTAGATACTCGAGCCTATTTCACCTCCGCAACAATAATTATTGCTATTCCTACAGGTGTTAAAGTCTTTAGCTGATTAGCAACCCTTCATGGAGGATCTATTAAATGAGATACTCCTTTACTCTGAGCTTTAGGATTTATCTTCCTTTTTACAGTAGGTGGTTTAACAGGAATTGTCCTAGCTAACTCCTCATTAGACATTGTTCTCCATGATACTTATTATGTAGTAGCTCACTTCCACTATGTTCTTTCAATAGGAGCAGTATTTGCCATTATGGCAGGTCTTATTCACTGATTCCCCTTAATTTCTGGTTTTACTCTTCATCAAACCTGAACAAAAATCCAATTTACAGTTATATTTATTGGAGTAAACTTAACCTTCTTCCCTCAACACTTCCTAGGTCTCGCAGGTATACCACGACGATATTCAGATTATCCAGATGCATATACTCTATGAAACGCAATTTCATCAATTGGCTCCCTAATCTCTCTCGTTGCTGTAATCATATTACTATTCATCATTTGAGAAGCATTTGCCTCAAAACGAGAAGTACTATCCGTTGAACTTCCACATACAAATGTAGAATGACTACATGGTTGTCCTCCTCCTTATCACACCTACGAAGAACCAGCATTTGTTCAAGTCCAACGACCCTCTTTTTAACAAGAAAGGAAGGAATTGAACCCCCATATGCTGGTTTCAAGCCAGCCACATCACCACTCTGTCACTTTCTTCATAAGATACTAGTAAAATATATTACACTGCCTTGTCGGGACAGAATTGTAAGTTAAACCCTTACGTATCTTATTTTACAATGGCACACCCCTCACAATTAGGATTCCAAGATGCAGCCTCCCCAGTTATGGAAGAACTTATTCACTTTCACGACCACACATTAATAATTGTATTCTTAATTAGCACCCTAGTTCTCTACATTATTACAGCAATAGTTACAACTAAACTTACAAATAAATACATTCTTGACTCCCAAGAAATCGAAATCGTTTGAACCATCTTACCTGCTATTATTCTCATTATAATTGCTCTCCCATCACTACGAATCTTATATCTCATAGACGAAATCAATGATCCACATCTAACCATTAAAGCTATAGGCCATCAATGATACTGAAGTTATGAATATACAGATTACGAAGACCTAGGATTTGATTCTTATATAATTCAAACTCAAGACTTGACTCCAGGTCAATTCCGTTTATTGGAAACAGATCACCGTATAGTAGTACCTATAGAATCACCTATCCGAGTCCTAGTATCAGCAGAAGACGTCCTACACTCATGAGCCGTTCCAGCTCTAGGCGTAAAAATAGATGCTGTTCCAGGACGACTTAATCAAACTGCCTTTATTGTTTCACGTCCTGGTGTCTATTACGGCCAATGTTCAGAAATTTGCGGCGCTAATCACAGCTTTATACCTATCGTAGTAGAAGCAGTTCCCTTAGAACACTTCGAAGCCTGATCTTCATCAATGCTAGAAGAAGCCTCATTAAGAAGCTAAACTGGGCCTAGCATTAGCCTTTTAAGCTAAACATTGGTGACTCCCAACCACCCTTAATGATATGCCCCAATTAAATCCTAACCCATGATTTTTAATCTTATTATTCTCATGAATTATCTTCCTTACTATTCTACCAAACAAAATTATAAATCATTTATTCAATAATGACCCAACCCTAAAAAGTACTGAAAAACCTAAACCTAATCCCTGAAACTGACCATGATTATAAGTTTCTTTGATCAATTCTTAAGCCCATCACTTATTGGAATCCCCCTTATTGCCCTAGCAATCTTAATCCCATGATTAACCTTCCCAACTCCAACTAATCGATGATTAAACAACCGATTAATTACTCTCCAAGCTTGATTCATTAATCGCTTTGTTTATCAACTTATACAACCAATCAACCTTGGAGGACATAAATGAGCTATATTACTAACAGCCTTAATATTATTCCTAATTACCATTAACCTCTTAGGTCTTCTCCCATACACATTTACCCCTACAACACAACTTTCTCTAAATATAGCATTCGCCCTTCCATTATGACTTACAACTGTATTAATTGGTATATTAAATCAACCTACAATTGCATTAGGCCACCTTCTTCCAGAAGGAACACCAACCCCTTTAATTCCAATCCTTATTATTATCGAAACTATCAGCCTATTCATTCGACCATTAGCCTTAGGAGTCCGACTAACCGCCAATTTAACAGCAGGCCACCTTCTAATACAATTAATTGCTACCGCAGCATTTGTCCTCTTAACTATCATACCAACTGTAGCCTTACTAACTTCTACAATTCTATTCTTATTAACAATTCTAGAAGTAGCTGTAGCAATAATCCAAGCATATGTATTCGTTCTCCTACTAAGCTTATATTTACAAGAAAATGTATAATGGCTCACCAAGCACATGCATACCACATAGTTGACCCAAGCCCATGACCCTTAACAGGAGCTACCGCTGCCCTTCTTATAACATCGGGTTTAGCCATCTGATTTCACTTCCACTCACTTCTTCTCCTTTATTTAGGACTAACCCTTCTTTTCCTAACAATAATTCAATGATGACGTGACGTTATTCGAGAAGGAACATTCCAAGGCCATCATACCCCTCCTGTACAAAAAGGTCTTCGTTATGGAATAATCTTATTCATCACATCAGAAGTTTTCTTCTTCTTAGGTTTTTTCTGAGCCTTCTATCATTCCAGCCTTGCACCAACCCCCGAATTAGGCGGATGCTGACCACCAACAGGAATTAATCCTTTAGATCCATTCGAAGTCCCACTCTTAAACACTGCAGTACTTTTAGCTTCAGGAGTAACCGTAACTTGAGCCCACCATAGCTTAATAGAAGGTAACCGAAAAGAAGCAATTCAAGCCCTTACTTTAACCATTATCCTAGGAGTTTACTTTACATCCCTTCAAGCCATAGAATATTACGAAGCACCATTCACTATCGCCGACGGAGTTTACGGAACAACATTTTATGTTGCCACAGGATTCCACGGTCTCCATGTTATTATTGGTTCAACATTTCTAGCAGTTTGTCTTATACGACAAGTCCAATATCACTTTACATCAGAACATCACTTCGGCTTCGAAGCCGCAGCATGATACTGACATTTTGTAGATGTAGTGTGATTATTCCTTTATGTATCCATCTATTGATGAGGCTCATAATTGCTTTTCTAGTATAAATTAGTACAAGTGATTTCCAATTACTTAATCTTGGTTAAAACCCAAGGAAAAGTAATGAACCTCATCATGTCGTCTGTCGCGACCACGGCCCTGATTTCCCTAATCCTCGCTTTAATCGCATTTTGATTACCGTCATTAAACCCAGATAATGAAAAACTATCTCCCTATGAATGTGGCTTCGACCCATTAGGAAGTGCCCGCCTCCCCTTTTCTCTACGTTTCTTCTTAGTAGCAATCTTATTCCTCCTATTTGATTTAGAAATCGCCCTTTTACTACCACTACCCTGAGGAAACCAACTACTAACACCACTCTCCACACTTCTCTGAGCAACAATTATTCTAATTTTACTTACCCTAGGCCTCATCTATGAATGATTCCAAGGAGGACTTGAATGAGCAGAATAGATGTTTAGTCCAAATTAAGACCGCTAATTTCGGCTTAGCAAATTATGGTGAAAATCCATAAACATCTTATGTCCCCTATATATTTCAGTTTCACCTCAGCATTTATCTTAGGTTTAATAGGCCTTGCATTTAATCGTTCACATCTTTTATCCGCCCTCCTATGCCTTGAAGGTATAATACTCACCCTATTTATTGCCACTGCTATCTGATCTATAACATTAAATTCTACCTCCAGCTCCATTATCCCTATAATTCTCCTAACATTTTCTGCCTGCGAAGCTAGTGCAGGACTAGCTATCCTAGTTGCTGCTTCTCGTTCACATGGTTCCGACAAACTACAAAACCTCAACCTACTCCAATGCTAAAAATTTTAATTCCAACAATCATACTATTTCCTACTGCCTGATTTTCCCATAAAAAATGACTATGAACTACTACCTCCATCCATAGTCTTCTCATTGCTACAACAAGTCTACTCTGATTTAAATGAAACTCAGACATTGGCTGAGACTTTTCCAACCAATATTTAGCCATTGATCCCTTATCTACTCCACTACTTATCCTTACATGCTGACTCCTACCACTAATAATCCTAGCTAGTCAAAATCACATTTCCCCAGAACCCTTAACCCGACAACGAACCTATATTTCCCTCCTAATCTCCTTACAATTTTTCCTCATCATAGCTTTCTCTGCAACAGAAATAATTTTATTTTATATCATATTTGAAGCTACACTTATCCCAACACTTATTATTATTACACGATGAGGTAACCAAACAGAACGCTTAAATGCAGGAACTTACTTCCTATTTTATACCTTAATTGGATCCCTTCCATTACTCATTGCTCTGCTATCTATACAAAACAATCTTGGCACCCTCTCAATATTTATTATCCAACACTCTCAATACACTAACCTCTATTCATGAACAGACAAATTCTGATGAACTGCCTGCATTATTGCCTTCCTTGTCAAAATACCACTCTATGGAGTTCACCTCTGACTACCAAAAGCCCACGTCGAAGCTCCAATCGCTGGTTCAATAATCCTAGCTGCCGTACTACTAAAACTAGGGGGCTACGGAATAATACGAATCATTATTATACTTAACCCACTCACTAAAGAAATAGCTTATCCATTTTTAATCCTAGCCATCTGAGGTATCGTAATAACCAGCTCTATCTGCTTACGACAAACAGATTTAAAATCTCTTATTGCTTACTCCTCAGTTAGTCATATAGGCCTTGTCGCAGCAGCTATCCTCATCCAAACCCCATGAAGTTTCGCAGGAGCAACAACACTAATAATTGCCCATGGCCTAATCTCATCAGCTTTATTCTGTCTAGCTAACACTAACTATGAGCGCATTCACAGCCGAACCCTTCTCTTAGCCCGAGGAACCCAAATTATTCTCCCACTCATAGCAACCTGATGATTCCTCGCTAATCTTGCCAACCTTGCTCTACCCCCATCCCCAAACCTTATAGGAGAACTTTTCATCATTACATCATTATTCAACTGATCTAACTGAACCTTAATCCTCACAGGCTCCGGAGTATTAATCACAGCATCTTACTCCCTCTACATATTCCTCATAACTCAACGAGGAATAACACCTAACCACCTCCTCTCACTCAATCCTTCTCATACACGAGAACATCTTCTCCTTAGTCTCCATATTATACCCGTACTATTACTAATCCTTAAACCAGAACTTATCTGAAGCTGAACATTCTGTATTTATAGTTTAACTAAAACATTAGATTGTGGTTCTAAAGACAAAAGTTAAAACCTTTTTATTTACCGAGAGAGGTCCGGGACACGAAGATCTGCTAATTCTTCTTATCATGGTTCGAGCCCATGACTCACTCGGCCCTTGAAAGATAATAGCAATCTATTGGTCTTAGGAACCAAAAACTCTTGGTGCAACTCCAAGCAAGAGCTATGAATATTATCTTTAACTCATCCTTCCTTCTAATCTTCATTATCCTCACCTTCCCATTAATTTCTTCTCTTTCACCCAAAGAACTTAAACCAAACTGATCATCCTTATATGTAAAAACTGCCGTAAAAATCTCCTTTTTCATTAGTTTAATTCCTTTATTTATTTTTCTCGACCAAGGTTTAGAATCAATCACTACTAACTGAAACTGAATAAACATAGGCCCATTTGACATTAACATAAGTTTCAAATTCGATTTATATTCAATCATCTTCACACCCGTAGCTTTATATGTTACCTGATCTATTCTCGAATTTGCTCTCTGATATATACACTCTGACCCTAACATAAATCGCTTCTTTAAATATCTCCTATTATTCCTAATCTCAATAATTATCCTAGTTACTGCCAACAACATATTCCAATTATTCATTGGCTGAGAAGGAGTTGGAATCATATCTTTCTTACTTATTGGCTGATGATATAGCCGAACAGACGCTAATACAGCAGCACTACAAGCCGTCATCTATAACCGAATTGGTGACATTGGACTAATCCTAAGTATAGCCTGACTAGCTACTAACCTCAACTCATGAGAAATCCACCAACTTTTCATTCTATCAAAAAACAAAGACCTAACCCTACCACTCCTCGGCCTTGTATTAGCTGCAGCTGGAAAATCAGCACAATTTGGGCTACACCCATGATTACCCTCAGCCATAGAAGGCCCCACACCAGTATCAGCATTACTCCACTCAAGTACAATAGTTGTAGCAGGCATCTTTCTTTTAATTCGCCTCCACCCCCTCATCCAAGACAACAAACTAATCCTAACAACCTGTCTATGTCTAGGAGCACTTACTACCCTCTTCACGGCCGCATGTGCCCTAACCCAAAATGATATTAAAAAAATCATTGCCTTCTCAACATCAAGTCAACTAGGACTGATAATAGTTACTATCGGTCTTAATCAACCTCAACTAGCCTTCCTCCATATCTGCACTCACGCTTTCTTTAAAGCAATACTCTTCCTTTGCTCCGGATCAATTATTCACAGTCTTAACGATGAACAAGATATCCGAAAAATAGGAGGTCTTCATAAGCTTTTACCATTTACCTCAACCTCTCTAACAATTGGTAGCCTAGCCCTTACAGGTATACCATTCCTATCAGGCTTCTTCTCAAAAGACGCCATCATTGAATCTATAAACACTTCCCACTTAAACGCCTGAGCCCTAATCCTAACCCTTGTAGCAACATCCTTTACAGCTATCTACAGTCTCCGCCTTATCTTCTTTGCATTAATAAACTATCCCCGATTCAATACACTCTCTCCAATCAATGAAAACAACCCATCAGTAATTAACCCCATCAAACGTCTTGCTTATGGAAGCATTATTGCCGGCCTAATTATTACTCTTAATCTTACCCCAACAAAAACTCAAATCATAACCATATCCCCCTTACTCAAACTATCCGCCCTCCTAGTTACAATCATAGGTCTTCTCCTAGCTCTCGAACTTACTAACCTCACCAACTCTCACTTCAAAATTAATCCTATACTCCACCCCCACCACTTCTCTAATATATTAGGTTACTTCCCCTCCATTATTCACCGACTTTTCCCAAAAACTAGTCTAAACTGAGCCCAACATGTCTCAACACATCTAATCGATCTGACCTGAAGTGAAAAAATTGGACCTAAAAGCAACCTCATCCAACAAACACCCCTCATCAAATTATCTACTAAACCTCAACAAGGCTTCATCAAAACTTATCTAACACTCTTATTCCTAACATTAACCCTAATTACCCTAATCATCTCTACCTAACTACTCGTAAAGCACCTCAAGACAAACCTCGAGTTAATTCTAATACTACAAATAAAGTTAACAACAATACCCAACCCCCTAAAACTAACATTCAACCCCCATCAGAATACAACAAAGCAACTCCTCAAAAATCCCCCCGTACCATATCCAAACTACTCATTTCCTCCACCCCAGTTCAATGTAAACCTCATCCTTCAACCATAAAATACTTACCAACCACAAAAAGCCCTACTAAATAAAACCCAACATACAATAACACCGATCAATCTCCTCATGCTTCCGGATAAGGCTCCGCAGCAAGAGCTGCAGTATAAGCAAAAACTACCAACATTCCTCCCAAATAAATTAAAAACAAAACTAATGACATAAAAGACCCACCATGCCCTACTAATAAACCACACCCAACCCCTGCAGCAATAACTAAACCTAAAGCAGCATAATAAGGAGAAGGATTAGATGCTACACCTATTAAACC
>NW_027651217.1:0-17065 GCF_965287045.1 Carcharhinus amblyrhynchos | reverse complement strand
CATTCGAAGTCCCACTCTTAAACACTGCAGTACTTTTAGCTTCAGGAGTAACCGTAACTTGAGCCCACCATAGCTTAATAGAAGGTAACCGAAAAGAAGCAATTCAAGCCCTTACTTTAACCATTATCCTAGGAGTTTACTTTACATCCCTTCAAGCCATAGAATATTACGAAGCACCATTCACTATCGCCGACGGAGTTTACGGAACAACATTTTATGTTGCCACAGGATTCCACGGTCTCCATGTTATTATTGGTTCAACATTTCTAGCAGTTTGTCTTATACGACAAGTCCAATATCACTTTACATCAGAACATCACTTCGGCTTCGAAGCCGCAGCATGATACTGACATTTTGTAGATGTAGTGTGATTATTCCTTTATGTATCCATCTATTGATGAGGCTCATAATTGCTTTTCTAGTATAAATTAGTACAAGTGATTTCCAATTACTTAATCTTGGTTAAAACCCAAGGAAAAGTAATGAACCTCATCATGTCGTCTGTCGCGACCACGGCCCTGATTTCCCTAATCCTCGCTTTAATCGCATTTTGATTACCGTCATTAAACCCAGATAATGAAAAACTATCTCCCTATGAATGTGGCTTCGACCCATTAGGAAGTGCCCGCCTCCCCTTTTCTCTACGTTTCTTCTTAGTAGCAATCTTATTCCTCCTATTTGATTTAGAAATCGCCCTTTTACTACCACTACCCTGAGGAAACCAACTACTAACACCACTCTCCACACTTCTCTGAGCAACAATTATTCTAATTTTACTTACCCTAGGCCTCATCTATGAATGATTCCAAGGAGGACTTGAATGAGCAGAATAGATGTTTAGTCCAAATTAAGACCGCTAATTTCGGCTTAGCAAATTATGGTGAAAATCCATAAACATCTTATGTCCCCTATATATTTCAGTTTCACCTCAGCATTTATCTTAGGTTTAATAGGCCTTGCATTTAATCGTTCACATCTTTTATCCGCCCTCCTATGCCTTGAAGGTATAATACTCACCCTATTTATTGCCACTGCTATCTGATCTATAACATTAAATTCTACCTCCAGCTCCATTATCCCTATAATTCTCCTAACATTTTCTGCCTGCGAAGCTAGTGCAGGACTAGCTATCCTAGTTGCTGCTTCTCGTTCACATGGTTCCGACAAACTACAAAACCTCAACCTACTCCAATGCTAAAAATTTTAATTCCAACAATCATACTATTTCCTACTGCCTGATTTTCCCATAAAAAATGACTATGAACTACTACCTCCATCCATAGTCTTCTCATTGCTACAACAAGTCTACTCTGATTTAAATGAAACTCAGACATTGGCTGAGACTTTTCCAACCAATATTTAGCCATTGATCCCTTATCTACTCCACTACTTATCCTTACATGCTGACTCCTACCACTAATAATCCTAGCTAGTCAAAATCACATTTCCCCAGAACCCTTAACCCGACAACGAACCTATATTTCCCTCCTAATCTCCTTACAATTTTTCCTCATCATAGCTTTCTCTGCAACAGAAATAATTTTATTTTATATCATATTTGAAGCTACACTTATCCCAACACTTATTATTATTACACGATGAGGTAACCAAACAGAACGCTTAAATGCAGGAACTTACTTCCTATTTTATACCTTAATTGGATCCCTTCCATTACTCATTGCTCTGCTATCTATACAAAACAATCTTGGCACCCTCTCAATATTTATTATCCAACACTCTCAATACACTAACCTCTATTCATGAACAGACAAATTCTGATGAACTGCCTGCATTATTGCCTTCCTTGTCAAAATACCACTCTATGGAGTTCACCTCTGACTACCAAAAGCCCACGTCGAAGCTCCAATCGCTGGTTCAATAATCCTAGCTGCCGTACTACTAAAACTAGGGGGCTACGGAATAATACGAATCATTATTATACTTAACCCACTCACTAAAGAAATAGCTTATCCATTTTTAATCCTAGCCATCTGAGGTATCGTAATAACCAGCTCTATCTGCTTACGACAAACAGATTTAAAATCTCTTATTGCTTACTCCTCAGTTAGTCATATAGGCCTTGTCGCAGCAGCTATCCTCATCCAAACCCCATGAAGTTTCGCAGGAGCAACAACACTAATAATTGCCCATGGCCTAATCTCATCAGCTTTATTCTGTCTAGCTAACACTAACTATGAGCGCATTCACAGCCGAACCCTTCTCTTAGCCCGAGGAACCCAAATTATTCTCCCACTCATAGCAACCTGATGATTCCTCGCTAATCTTGCCAACCTTGCTCTACCCCCATCCCCAAACCTTATAGGAGAACTTTTCATCATTACATCATTATTCAACTGATCTAACTGAACCTTAATCCTCACAGGCTCCGGAGTATTAATCACAGCATCTTACTCCCTCTACATATTCCTCATAACTCAACGAGGAATAACACCTAACCACCTCCTCTCACTCAATCCTTCTCATACACGAGAACATCTTCTCCTTAGTCTCCATATTATACCCGTACTATTACTAATCCTTAAACCAGAACTTATCTGAAGCTGAACATTCTGTATTTATAGTTTAACTAAAACATTAGATTGTGGTTCTAAAGACAAAAGTTAAAACCTTTTTATTTACCGAGAGAGGTCCGGGACACGAAGATCTGCTAATTCTTCTTATCATGGTTCGAGCCCATGACTCACTCGGCCCTTGAAAGATAATAGCAATCTATTGGTCTTAGGAACCAAAAACTCTTGGTGCAACTCCAAGCAAGAGCTATGAATATTATCTTTAACTCATCCTTCCTTCTAATCTTCATTATCCTCACCTTCCCATTAATTTCTTCTCTTTCACCCAAAGAACTTAAACCAAACTGATCATCCTTATATGTAAAAACTGCCGTAAAAATCTCCTTTTTCATTAGTTTAATTCCTTTATTTATTTTTCTCGACCAAGGTTTAGAATCAATCACTACTAACTGAAACTGAATAAACATAGGCCCATTTGACATTAACATAAGTTTCAAATTCGATTTATATTCAATCATCTTCACACCCGTAGCTTTATATGTTACCTGATCTATTCTCGAATTTGCTCTCTGATATATACACTCTGACCCTAACATAAATCGCTTCTTTAAATATCTCCTATTATTCCTAATCTCAATAATTATCCTAGTTACTGCCAACAACATATTCCAATTATTCATTGGCTGAGAAGGAGTTGGAATCATATCTTTCTTACTTATTGGCTGATGATATAGCCGAACAGACGCTAATACAGCAGCACTACAAGCCGTCATCTATAACCGAATTGGTGACATTGGACTAATCCTAAGTATAGCCTGACTAGCTACTAACCTCAACTCATGAGAAATCCACCAACTTTTCATTCTATCAAAAAACAAAGACCTAACCCTACCACTCCTCGGCCTTGTATTAGCTGCAGCTGGAAAATCAGCACAATTTGGGCTACACCCATGATTACCCTCAGCCATAGAAGGCCCCACACCAGTATCAGCATTACTCCACTCAAGTACAATAGTTGTAGCAGGCATCTTTCTTTTAATTCGCCTCCACCCCCTCATCCAAGACAACAAACTAATCCTAACAACCTGTCTATGTCTAGGAGCACTTACTACCCTCTTCACGGCCGCATGTGCCCTAACCCAAAATGATATTAAAAAAATCATTGCCTTCTCAACATCAAGTCAACTAGGACTGATAATAGTTACTATCGGTCTTAATCAACCTCAACTAGCCTTCCTCCATATCTGCACTCACGCTTTCTTTAAAGCAATACTCTTCCTTTGCTCCGGATCAATTATTCACAGTCTTAACGATGAACAAGATATCCGAAAAATAGGAGGTCTTCATAAGCTTTTACCATTTACCTCAACCTCTCTAACAATTGGTAGCCTAGCCCTTACAGGTATACCATTCCTATCAGGCTTCTTCTCAAAAGACGCCATCATTGAATCTATAAACACTTCCCACTTAAACGCCTGAGCCCTAATCCTAACCCTTGTAGCAACATCCTTTACAGCTATCTACAGTCTCCGCCTTATCTTCTTTGCATTAATAAACTATCCCCGATTCAATACACTCTCTCCAATCAATGAAAACAACCCATCAGTAATTAACCCCATCAAACGTCTTGCTTATGGAAGCATTATTGCCGGCCTAATTATTACTCTTAATCTTACCCCAACAAAAACTCAAATCATAACCATATCCCCCTTACTCAAACTATCCGCCCTCCTAGTTACAATCATAGGTCTTCTCCTAGCTCTCGAACTTACTAACCTCACCAACTCTCACTTCAAAATTAATCCTATACTCCACCCCCACCACTTCTCTAATATATTAGGTTACTTCCCCTCCATTATTCACCGACTTTTCCCAAAAACTAGTCTAAACTGAGCCCAACATGTCTCAACACATCTAATCGATCTGACCTGAAGTGAAAAAATTGGACCTAAAAGCAACCTCATCCAACAAACACCCCTCATCAAATTATCTACTAAACCTCAACAAGGCTTCATCAAAACTTATCTAACACTCTTATTCCTAACATTAACCCTAATTACCCTAATCATCTCTACCTAACTACTCGTAAAGCACCTCAAGACAAACCTCGAGTTAATTCTAATACTACAAATAAAGTTAACAACAATACCCAACCCCCTAAAACTAACATTCAACCCCCATCAGAATACAACAAAGCAACTCCTCAAAAATCCCCCCGTACCATATCCAAACTACTCATTTCCTCCACCCCAGTTCAATGTAAACCTCATCCTTCAACCATAAAATACTTACCAACCACAAAAAGCCCTACTAAATAAAACCCAACATACAATAACACCGATCAATCTCCTCATGCTTCCGGATAAGGCTCCGCAGCAAGAGCTGCAGTATAAGCAAAAACTACCAACATTCCTCCCAAATAAATTAAAAACAAAACTAATGACATAAAAGACCCACCATGCCCTACTAATAAACCACACCCAACCCCTGCAGCAATAACTAAACCTAAAGCAGCATAATAAGGAGAAGGATTAGATGCTACACCTATTAAACCTAAAATTAAACCAATCATTATCACAAACATAAAATATACCATTATTCCTACCTGGACTTTAACCAAGACTAATAACTTGAAAAACTATCGTTGTTATTCAACTATAAGAACTAATGGCCACTAATATCCGAAAAACCCACCCACTTTTAAAAATCATAAACCACGCCCTAGTTGACTTACCTGCTCCATCTAACATTTCATTATGATGAAACTTTGGCTCACTTCTAGGACTATGTCTAATCATTCAAATTCTCACAGGACTCTTCCTAGCTATACACTATACCGCAGACATCTCCATAGCCTTCTCCTCAGTAGTTCATATCTGTCGTGACGTCAACTACGGCTGACTTATTCGTAATATCCATGCTAATGGAGCCTCACTATTCTTCATCTGTGTCTACCTCCATATTGCTCGAGGATTATATTACGGCTCCTACCTTTATAAAGAAACATGAAACATTGGCGTAATTCTTCTCTTCCTATTAATAGCAACAGCCTTCGTCGGCTATGTTCTACCATGAGGACAAATATCCTTCTGAGGAGCTACAGTTATTACCAACCTTCTATCCGCATTTCCCTATATCGGAGATATACTAGTACAATGAATCTGAGGGGGCTTCTCAGTAGACAATGCCACCCTTACACGTTTCTTTGCCTTTCACTTTCTACTCCCATTTCTAATCTTAGCCCTAACAGTCATTCACCTCCTATTCCTTCATGAAACAGGCTCTAACAACCCTCTAGGCATTAACTCCGATGCAGATAAAATCTCATTCCACCCATACTTTTCTTACAAAGACCTACTTGGCTTTTTCGTCATAATCTTATTCTTAGCCGCATTAGCCCTATTTATACCTAACCTATTAGGAGATGCTGAAAACTTTATCCCAGCAAACCCACTTGTTACTCCACCACATATCAAACCCGAATGATACTTCTTATTCGCCTATGCAATCTTACGCTCAATCCCTAATAAACTAGGAGGAGTCCTAGCTCTCCTATTTTCCATCTTTATCCTTATATTAGTTCCTCTCCTCCATACCTCTAAACAACGAAGCACCATCTTTCGACCCATAACACAAATCTTCTTCTGACTTCTTGTAGCTAATTCAATTATTTTAACTTGAATTGGAGGTCAACCAGTAGAACAACCATTTATTATAGTAGGACAAATCGCCTCAATCTCCTACTTTTCCTTATTCCTTATTATCATACCACTCACTAGCTGATGAGAAAATAAAATCCTCAGCCTAAACTAGTTTTGGTAGCTTAACTAAAAAGCGTCGACCTTGTAAGTCGAAGACCGAGGGTGCAACCCCCTCCCAAAACATATCAGGGAAAGGAGGGTCAAACTCCTGCCCTTGGCTCCCAAAGCCAAGATTCTGCCTAAACTGCCCCCTGATTGCTATTATAGCGAATAAATGCTGAATTATAAAAATTCAGTTTTTGTACGCCAGAGTGACATATTAATGATATAGTCCACATACCTTAATATACCACATAATACCCTCATTCCATAATAGCTATAACAGATATTATACTACCTCATTACATATACTATGCTTAATCCTCATTAGTCGATATTCCACTATATCATTACATACTATGCTTAATCCACATTAGTCTACTGTCAGCTATTTCATTTCATTAAATTATTTAACCCTCATTAATCTATAATCAATAATTTCATAGCATAATATTTTTCACTTAACCCTACTTTACATGGTATTATTTAATGCCGTTGGTAAGAAATCCCCATTAACCTAATAAATGAAAAAAATTGTACGGTTTGTGGTACATTACTGTTTTATCCCCTACTATTGATCAAAACTGACATTTGATTATGGTTGAACTTCATATAATCCTTGATCGTATCAAGAATGCCAGTCCTCTAGTTCCCTTTAATGGCATATTTATCCTTGATCGTCTCAAGATTTATCTTCCGCCCTGTTTTTTTAGTTCGGTATGAAGCAAATCGCTATTCCCCGGAAGGGCTCATCTGGTTCATTAAGGTAAACTTGAGCTATCCTCGACATTTTTCTTATCATTATCCCATTACTTATCATTCAGGAGATTAGATTGTCAAATTCACCATTACCGAAAGGCATCAGAAAATAGCAGGTTATGAAGGGCCAGTTTGGTTTTTTTGATTAATGCGGCAAATGAGTAGAAAAAACATTGTGATTAACCCCCCCGGAAACAAACCTCCTATAATAGTGCGTGTACAATGCATTTCATTATTCTAATACATTCTTCATTTTATCTGGCATAAATATTTCTATTATTAGGATCGCCCCAGGTTTGGGAAAAAAATCGAACCTTTAAAAAAAAAAAAGTTTTTTCGGTAAAAACCCCCCTCCCCCTTAATATACACGGTTGTCTCGAAAAACCCCTAAAACGAGGGCCGACGTATATTTTTCCATAGAATTGTTGTGATAATTTCTCTATATATAATGTAACAATGTGATGCTAGTGTAGCTTAATTTAAAGCATGGCACTGAAGATGCTAAGATGAAAATTAATTTTTTTCCGCAAGCATGTAAGGTTTGGTCCTGGCCTTAGTGTTAATTGTAACTAGGATTATACATGCAAGTTTCAGCTCTCCCGTGAGAATGCCCTAATTATTCTATTAAATAACTAGGAGCAGATATCAGGCACACATACACGTAGCCCAAGACATCTTGCTAAGCCACTCCCCCAAGGGATTTCAGCAGTAATAAACATTGATTTCATAAGCGCAAGCTTGACTCAGTTAAAGTTAACAGAGTTGGTTAATCTCGTGCCAGCCACCGCGGTTATACGAGTAACTCACATTAACACATCCCGGCGTAAAGAGTGATTAAAGAATGACCTTTAACTACTAAAGTTCAGACCTCATAAAACTGTTATACGTATTCATGAGTGGAATAAACAACAACGAAAGTGACTTTACAAATTAAGGAACCTTGATGTCACGACAGTTGGGACCCAAACTAGGATTAGATACCCTACTATGCCCAACCACAAACTTAGACAACACCTCACTATATTGTTCGCCAGAGTACTACAAGCGCTAGCTTAAAACCCAAAGGACTTGGCGGTATCCCACACCCACCTAGAGGAGCCTGTTCTATAACCGATAATCCTCGTTCAACCTCACCACTTCTTGCCATTACCGTCTATATACCGCCGTCGTCAGCCCACCCTGTGAAGGATCAAAAGTAAGCAAAAAGAATAAAACTCCAAAACGTCAGGTCGAGGTGTAGCAAATGAAGTGGGAAGAAATGGGCTACATTTTTTTCCAAGAATATACGAATGGTAAACTGAAAACACACCTAAAGGTGGATTTAGCAGTAAGAGGAGATCAGAATACTCCTCTGAAATCGGCCCTGGGATAAGCACACACCGCCCGTCACTCTCCTCAAAAATAACTTACCCTTTTTATAAATACATTTCTTCAACAAGAGGAGGCAAGTCGTAACATGGTAAGTGTACTGGAAAGTGCACTTGGAATCAAAATGTGGCTAAATTAGTAAAGCACCTCCCTTACACCGAGGAGATATCCGCGCAATTCGGATCATTTTGAACCTCAAAGCTAGCCTATATATCAATTCAACTAGACCTTATAAATCTAATCCATATTACAATTTTCAATCAAAACATTCTCAACCTTTCAGTATGGGTGACAGAACAATAACCCTAGCGCAATAGCCTATGTACCGCAAGGGAAAGCTGAAAAAGAAATGAAATAAATCATTAAAGTACTAAAAAGCAGAGATCATACCTCGTACCTTTTGCATCATGATTTAGCTAGAAAAACTAGGCAAAAAGACCTTAAGTCTATCTCCCCGAAACTAAACGAGCTACTCCGAAGCAGCATTATAGAGCTAACCCGTCTCTGTGGCAAAAGAGTGGGAAGACTTCCGAGTAGCGGTGAAAAGCCTACCGAGTTTAGTGATAGCTGGTTACCCAAGAAAAGAACTTTAGTTCTGCATTAATTTTTCACCATCTAGACAAGACTTACTCGTCAAAGAAACTTATAAGAATTAATAGTTATTTAGAAGAGGTACAACCCTTCTAAACCAAGACACAACTTTTTAAGGTGGGAAATGATCATAATTATCAAGGTTACCATCTCAGTGGGCCTAAAAGCAGCCACCTGTCAAGCAAGCGTCGCAGCTCTAATCTAATAACTAAACCTTTAATCCAGATATTCATTCACAACCCCCTTTATCCTATTGGGTTATTTTATATTTATATAAAAGAACTTATGCTAAAATGAGTAATAAAGAGAACAAATCTCTCCCGACACAAGTGTACGTCAGAAAGAATTAAATCACTGATAATTAAACGACCCCAAACTGAGGTCATTATATCACTTAATCATCAACTAGAAAATCCTATTCCCCTACTCGTTATCCCTACACAGGAGTGTCACCAGGAAAGATTAAAAGAAAATAAAGGAACTCGGCAAACATAAACTCCGCCTGTTTACCAAAAACATCGCCTCTTGACAAACCATAAGAGGTCCCGCCTGCCCTGTGACAACGTTTAACGGCCGCGGTATTTTGACCGTGCAAAGGTAGCGTAATCACTTGTCTTTTAAATGAAGACCTGTATGAAAGGCATCACGAGAGTTTAACTGTCTCTATTTTCCAATCAATGAAATTGATCTATTCGTGCAGAAGCGAATATAATAACATTAGACGAGAAGACCCTATGGAGCTTCAAACACTTAAATTAATTATGTAATCATCCACTTCCCAGGGAATAAACAAAACATACAATACTTCTAATTTAACTGTTTTTGGTTGGGGTGACCAAGGGGAAAAACAAATCCCCCTCATCGACTGAGTACTAAGTACTTAAAAATTAGAATGACAATTCTAATTAATAAAACATTTATCGAAAAATGACCCAGGATTTCCTGATCAATGAACCAAGTTACCCTAGGGATAACAGCGCAATCCTTTCTCAGAGTCCCTATCGAAGAAAGGGTTTACGACCTCGATGTTGGATCAGGACATCCTAATGGTGCAACCGCTATTAAGGGTTCGTTTGTTCAACGATTAATAGTCCTACGTGATCTGAGTTCAGACCGGAGAAATCCAGGTCAGTTTCTATCTATGAATACACTTTTCCTAGTACGAAAGGACCGGAAAAGTAGGGCCAATGCCACTAGCACGCCCTATTTTCATCTATTGAATAAAACTAAAATAGATAAGAAAAGATCACCTAGTGCCCAAAAAAAGGGTTGTTGAGGTGGCAGAGCCTGGTAAATGCAAAAGACCTAAGTCCTTTAATCCAGAGGTTCAAATCCTCTCCTCAACTATGCTCCAACCCATTTTACTCTATTTAATTAACCCCCTTGCCTACATTATCCCCATCCTTTTAGCCACAGCCTTCCTTACATTAATTGAACGAAAAATTCTCGGCTATATACAATTTCGTAAAGGTCCAAACATTGTTGGACCTTATGGTCTACTCCAACCTATCGCAGACGGCCTAAAATTATTTATTAAAGAACCTGTCCGTCCATCAATATCCTCTCCATTTCTATTTCTAATTACCCCCACAATAGCTCTAACATTAGCCCTACTCATATGAATACCCCTCCCTCTTCCTCACTCAATTATTAATCTTAACCTAGGTCTATTATTTATTCTAGCAATCTCAAGCCTTACTGTTTACACTATTTTAGGGTCCGGATGAGCATCCAACTCAAAATATGCTCTAATAGGAGCATTACGTGCCGTAGCACAAACTATCTCATATGAAGTAAGCTTAGGCCTCATCCTCTTATCAATAATCGTATTCGCTGGAGGATTTACCCTCCATACATTTAATCTAGCTCAAGAAACTATCTGACTCCTAATCCCAGGTTGACCACTAGCCTTAATATGATACATTTCAACCCTAGCAGAAACTAACCGAGCTCCCTTTGACTTAACAGAAGGAGAATCAGAACTAGTATCAGGATTCAACATTGAATACGCAGGAGGCCCATTTGCCCTATTCTTCCTAGCCGAATATACTAACATCCTACTAATAAATACCCTATCAGTTATCCTATTCATAGGAACTTCCTATAATCCTCTTCTCCCACAAATCTCAACACTCAGCCTTATAATAAAAGCTACATTACTAACATTTATCTTCTTATGAATCCGAGCATCCTACCCCCGCTTCCGCTATGATCAACTCATACACTTAGTCTGAAAAAACTTCCTACCCCTCACTTTAGCAATTATCCTATGACACATAGCCCTACCTCTCGCTACATCAAGCCTACCCCCAATCACTTAAGGAAGTGTGCCTGAATTAAAGGACCACTTTGATAGAGTGGATAATGAGAGTTAAAACCTCTCCACTTCCTCCTAGAAAAATAGGACTCGAACCTATATTTAAGAGATCAAAACCCTTCGTGTTTCCTATTACACTATTCCCTAGTAAAGTCAGCTAATAAAGCTTTTGGGCCCATACCCCAACCATGTTGGTTAAAATCCTTCCTTTACTAATGAACCCTACTGTACTAACCATCCTAATTTCAAGTCTAGGCCTAGGAACCACCCTTACATTTATTGGGTCACACTGACTCCTAGTATGAATAGGCCTTGAAATTAATACTCTAGCTATTATTCCTCTAATAATACGCCAACACCACCCACGAGCAGTAGAAGCTACTACAAAATATTTCATTACTCAAGCAACTGCCTCCGCTCTATTATTATTCGCTGGCATCACAAATGCTTGAACTTCAGGTGAATGAAGTTTAACCGAAATAATTAACCCAACTTCTGCCACACTAGCATTAACCGCACTTGCCCTAAAAATTGGTCTTGCACCACTACACTTTTGACTACCCGAAGTCCTCCAAGGCTTAGATCTCACCACAGGACTCATCCTATCAACCTGACAAAAACTAGCTCCATTCGCTATTTTACTTCAACTATACCCCTTACTCAACCCCAATCTATTATTAACCCTTGGAATTCTCTCAACAATTATTGGAGGGTGGGGAGGACTTAATCAAACACAATTACGAAAAATCCTGGCCTACTCATCAATCGCAAACCTCGGATGAATAATTACAATTCTACATTATGCTCCTAACCTAACCCTACTTAACCTCATCCTATATATTATCATAACACTTACAACCTTTCTCTTATTTAAAACCTTTAACTCAACTAAAATTAACTCAATTGCCTCATCATCAACCAAATCCCCTCTCTTATCCATTATCACTTTATTAACCCTCCTTTCCCTAGGAGGACTACCCCCACTTTCCGGATTTATACCTAAATGATTAATCCTCCAAGAATTAACAAAACAAAGTTTATTTATTCCAGCTACTATTATAGCTCTCATAGCCCTCCTTAGTCTATTCTTTTACTTACGTCTATGTTATGCTACAACACTAACTATAAACCCTAACCCAACCAACATATCATCATCTTGACGAACAAAACCCAACCACCCAACCCTCATCCTATTAACCTCAGCAACCTTATCCATCCTCCTTCTCCCCTTAACACCCACAATCTTTATACTTACCCCATAGAAATTTAGGTTAACAACAGACCAAAAGCCTTCAAAGCTTTAAGTAGAAGTGAAAATCCTCTAATTTCTGCTAAGACTTGCAAGACTCTATCTCACATCCTCTGAATGCAACTCAGATGCTTTAATTAAGCTAAAACCTTCTAGATAGGCAGGCCTCGATCCTACAAAATCTTAGTTAACAGCTAAGCGTTTAATCCAACGAACTTCTATCTAAGCTTTCTCCCGCCGCCACAGACAAAGGCGGGAGAAAGCCCCGGGAGGGAACTAACCTCCGTCTTTGGATTTGCAATCCAACGTAAACAGCTACTTCAAGGCTTTGATAAGAAGAGGATTTTGACCTCTGTAAACGGAGCTACAATCCGCCGCTTATTCTCAGCCATCTTACCTGTGGCAATTAATCGTTGACTATTTTCTACCAACCACAAAGATATTGGCACCCTTTACCTGATTTTTGGTGCATGAGCAGGTATAGTTGGAACAGCCCTAAGTCTCCTAATTCGAGCTGAACTTGGGCAACCTGGATCACTTTTAGGGGATGATCAGATTTATAATGTAATCGTAACTGCCCACGCTTTTGTAATAATCTTTTTTATGGTTATACCAATTATAATTGGTGGTTTCGGAAATTGACTAGTTCCTTTAATAATTGGTGCACCAGATATAGCCTTCCCACGAATAAATAACATAAGTTTTTGACTTCTTCCACCATCATTTCTTCTCCTCCTCGCTTCTGCCGGAGTAGAAGCTGGAGCAGGTACTGGTTGAACAGTTTATCCCCCATTAGCTAGTAACCTAGCACATGCTGGACCATCTGTTGATTTAGCTATTTTCTCTCTTCACTTAGCCGGTGTTTCATCAATTCTAGCTTCAATTAATTTTATTACAACTATTATTAATATAAAACCACCAGCCATTTCCCAATATCAAACACCATTATTTGTTTGATCTATTCTTGTAACCACTATTCTTCTTCTCTTATCACTTCCAGTTCTTGCAGCAGGGATTACAATATTACTTACAGATCGTAACCTTAATACTACATTCTTTGATCCTGCAGGTGGAGGAGATCCAATCCTTTATCAACATTTATTTTGATTTTTTGGTCATCCTGAAGTTTATATTTTAATTCTACCGGGCTTCGGAATAATCTCTCATGTAGTAGCCTACTACTCAGGTAAAAAAGAACCATTCGGATATATAGGCATAGTTTGAGCAATAATAGCAATTGGTCTACTTGGTTTTATTGTTTGAGCCCATCATATATTCACAGTAGGAATAGATGTAGATACTCGAGCCTATTTCACCTCCGCAACAATAATTATTGCTATTCCTACAGGTGTTAAAGTCTTTAGCTGATTAGCAACCCTTCATGGAGGATCTATTAAATGAGATACTCCTTTACTCTGAGCTTTAGGATTTATCTTCCTTTTTACAGTAGGTGGTTTAACAGGAATTGTCCTAGCTAACTCCTCATTAGACATTGTTCTCCATGATACTTATTATGTAGTAGCTCACTTCCACTATGTTCTTTCAATAGGAGCAGTATTTGCCATTATGGCAGGTCTTATTCACTGATTCCCCTTAATTTCTGGTTTTACTCTTCATCAAACCTGAACAAAAATCCAATTTACAGTTATATTTATTGGAGTAAACTTAACCTTCTTCCCTCAACACTTCCTAGGTCTCGCAGGTATACCACGACGATATTCAGATTATCCAGATGCATATACTCTATGAAACGCAATTTCATCAATTGGCTCCCTAATCTCTCTCGTTGCTGTAATCATATTACTATTCATCATTTGAGAAGCATTTGCCTCAAAACGAGAAGTACTATCCGTTGAACTTCCACATACAAATGTAGAATGACTACATGGTTGTCCTCCTCCTTATCACACCTACGAAGAACCAGCATTTGTTCAAGTCCAACGACCCTCTTTTTAACAAGAAAGGAAGGAATTGAACCCCCATATGCTGGTTTCAAGCCAGCCACATCACCACTCTGTCACTTTCTTCATAAGATACTAGTAAAATATATTACACTGCCTTGTCGGGACAGAATTGTAAGTTAAACCCTTACGTATCTTATTTTACAATGGCACACCCCTCACAATTAGGATTCCAAGATGCAGCCTCCCCAGTTATGGAAGAACTTATTCACTTTCACGACCACACATTAATAATTGTATTCTTAATTAGCACCCTAGTTCTCTACATTATTACAGCAATAGTTACAACTAAACTTACAAATAAATACATTCTTGACTCCCAAGAAATCGAAATCGTTTGAACCATCTTACCTGCTATTATTCTCATTATAATTGCTCTCCCATCACTACGAATCTTATATCTCATAGACGAAATCAATGATCCACATCTAACCATTAAAGCTATAGGCCATCAATGATACTGAAGTTATGAATATACAGATTACGAAGACCTAGGATTTGATTCTTATATAATTCAAACTCAAGACTTGACTCCAGGTCAATTCCGTTTATTGGAAACAGATCACCGTATAGTAGTACCTATAGAATCACCTATCCGAGTCCTAGTATCAGCAGAAGACGTCCTACACTCATGAGCCGTTCCAGCTCTAGGCGTAAAAATAGATGCTGTTCCAGGACGACTTAATCAAACTGCCTTTATTGTTTCACGTCCTGGTGTCTATTACGGCCAATGTTCAGAAATTTGCGGCGCTAATCACAGCTTTATACCTATCGTAGTAGAAGCAGTTCCCTTAGAACACTTCGAAGCCTGATCTTCATCAATGCTAGAAGAAGCCTCATTAAGAAGCTAAACTGGGCCTAGCATTAGCCTTTTAAGCTAAACATTGGTGACTCCCAACCACCCTTAATGATATGCCCCAATTAAATCCTAACCCATGATTTTTAATCTTATTATTCTCATGAATTATCTTCCTTACTATTCTACCAAACAAAATTATAAATCATTTATTCAATAATGACCCAACCCTAAAAAGTACTGAAAAACCTAAACCTAATCCCTGAAACTGACCATGATTATAAGTTTCTTTGATCAATTCTTAAGCCCATCACTTATTGGAATCCCCCTTATTGCCCTAGCAATCTTAATCCCATGATTAACCTTCCCAACTCCAACTAATCGATGATTAAACAACCGATTAATTACTCTCCAAGCTTGATTCATTAATCGCTTTGTTTATCAACTTATACAACCAATCAACCTTGGAGGACATAAATGAGCTATATTACTAACAGCCTTAATATTATTCCTAATTACCATTAACCTCTTAGGTCTTCTCCCATACACATTTACCCCTACAACACAACTTTCTCTAAATATAGCATTCGCCCTTCCATTATGACTTACAACTGTATTAATTGGTATATTAAATCAACCTACAATTGCATTAGGCCACCTTCTTCCAGAAGGAACACCAACCCCTTTAATTCCAATCCTTATTATTATCGAAACTATCAGCCTATTCATTCGACCATTAGCCTTAGGAGTCCGACTAACCGCCAATTTAACAGCAGGCCACCTTCTAATACAATTAATTGCTACCGCAGCATTTGTCCTCTTAACTATCATACCAACTGTAGCCTTACTAACTTCTACAATTCTATTCTTATTAACAATTCTAGAAGTAGCTGTAGCAATAATCCAAGCATATGTATTCGTTCTCCTACTAAGCTTATATTTACAAGAAAATGTATAATGGCTCACCAAGCACATGCATACCACATAGTTGACCCAAGCCCATGACCCTTAACAGGAGCTACCGCTGCCCTTCTTATAACATCGGGTTTAGCCATCTGATTTCACTTCCACTCACTTCTTCTCCTTTATTTAGGACTAACCCTTCTTTTCCTAACAATAATTCAATGATGACGTGACGTTATTCGAGAAGGAACATTCCAAGGCCATCATACCCCTCCTGTACAAAAAGGTCTTCGTTATGGAATAATCTTATTCATCACATCAGAAGTTTTCTTCTTCTTAGGTTTTTTCTGAGCCTTCTATCATTCCAGCCTTGCACCAACCCCCGAATTAGGCGGATGCTGACCACCAACAGGAATTAATCCTTTAGATCCATTCGAAGTCCCACTCTTAAACACTGCAGTACTTTTAGCTTCAGGAGTAACCGTAACTTGAGCCCACCATAGCTTAATAGAAGGTAACCGAAAAGAAGCAATTCAAGCCCTTACTTTAACCATTATCCTAGGAGTTTACTTTACATCCCTTCAAGCCATAGAATATTACGAAGCACCATTCACTATCGCCGACGGAGTTTACGGAACAACATTTTATGTTGCCACAGGATTCCACGGTCTCCATGTTATTATTGGTTCAACATTTCTAGCAGTTTGTCTTATACGACAAGTCCAATATCACTTTACATCAGAACATCACTTCGGCTTCGAAGCCGCAGCATGATACTGACATTTTGTAG
>NW_027651216.1:0-17162 GCF_965287045.1 Carcharhinus amblyrhynchos | reverse complement strand
GGGAGGGTCAGTGCTGAGGGAGCGCCGCACTGTGTGGGGAGGGTCAGTGCTGAGGGAGCGCCGCACTGTGTGGGCAGGGTCAGTGCTGAGGGAGCGCCGCACTGTGTGGGGAGGGTCAGTGCTGAGGGAGCGCCGCACTGTGTGGGGAGGGTCAGTGCTGAGGGAGCGCCGCACTGTGTGGGGAGGGTCAGTGCTGAGGGAGCGCCGCACTGTGTGGGGAGGGTCGGTGCTGAGGGAGCGCCGCACTGTGTGGGGAGGGTCGGTGCTGAGGGAGCGCCGCACTGTGTGGGGAGGGTCAGTGCTGAGGGAGCGCCGCACTGTGTGGGGAGGGTCAGTGCTGAGGGAGCGCCGCACTGTGGGAGGTTCGGTGCTGAGGTTTAACTCCGCGATCTGGGTTACAGACTGTTGAGGAAGCCCGTGATTTCTTTAAGAGGAAAGTGGAATTTCTGACGAAACAGATTGAGAAAGTACAGCCGGCGCTACAGGAGAAATACACCATGAAGCAGGGTGAGTAAAACAGAGTCTCCGGACTGGCTGGACCGGAGCGGGGAGCGGGGATTGGAAATTAGTATTTGGGGAACTCAGAATCTGATCCGCTGTGTGTGAGAGAGAGAAACTCACTGTGTGTGAATCCTGTGTGAGTGTGTGTGAATACATGAATGAGTGTACGGGTCAGTGAGAGTGCGTGTGTGCGCGTGAATGTGTTGCGTGTGCTGTCTTGCATGTGTGTGTCTGTTGCATGTGCAAGTGTGCACGAGTCTGTGTTGGGTGGGTGCATGCCTGTCTGTGCATGTGTGTCTGTTATGTGTGTGTGCGTGCATGTGTTGCGTGTGCTCTGTGTCAGTGTTGTGTGTACTCTGTGTGTCAGTGTTGTGTGTACTCTGTGTGTCAGTGTTGTGTGTACTCTGTGTGTCAGTGTTGTGTGTGTGTTGTGTGTACTGTGTGTCAGTGTTGTGTGTACTCTGTGTGTCAGTGTTGCGTGTGTGTTGTGTGTACTCTGTGTGTCAGTGTTGCGTGTGTTGTGTGTACGCTGTGTGTCAGTGTTGTGTGTACTGTGTGTGTCAGTGTTGTGTGTGTTGTGTGTACTCTGTGTGTCAGTGTTGTGTGTGTGTGTGTTGTGTGTACTCTGTGTGTGTGTGTTGTGTGTGTGTTGTGTGTACTCTGTGTGTCAGTGTTGTGTGTGTGTGTTGTGTGTACTCTGTGTGTCAGTGTGTGTTGTGTGTACTGTGTGTCAGTGTTGTGTGTACTCTGTCTGTGTGTGTGTTGTGTGTACTCTGTGTGTGTGTTGTGTGTACTCTGTGTGTCAGTGTGTGTGTGTGTTGTGTGTACTCTGTGTGTGTGTTGTGTGTACTCTGTGTGTCAGTGTGTGTTGTGTGTACTCTGTGTGTCAGTGTTGTGTGTGTGTTGTGTGTACTCTGTGTGTCAGTGTTGTGTGTGTGTTGTGTGTACTCTGTGTGTCAGTGTGTGTTGTGTGTACTCTGTGTGTCAGTGTTGCGTGTGTTGTGTGTACTCAGTGTTGTGTGTGTGTTGTGTGTACTCTGTGTGTCAGTGTTGTGTGTGTGTTGTGTGTACTCTGTGTGTCAGTGTTGTGTGTGTGTTGTGTGTACTCTGTGTGTGTGTTGTGTGTACTCTGTGTGTGTGTGTTGTGTGTACTCTGTGTGTCAGTGTTGTGTGTGTGTTGTGTGTACTCTGTGTGTCAGTGTTGTGTGTACTCTGTGTGTCAGTGTTGTGTGTGTTGTGTGTACTCTGTGTGTCAGTGTTGTGTGTACTCTGTGTGTCAGTGTTGTGTGTGTGTTGTGTGTACTCTGTGTGTCAGTGTTGTGTGTACTCTGTGTGTCAGTGTTGTGTGTACTCTGTGTGTCAGTGTTGTGTGTACTCTGTGTGTGTGTTGTGTGTACTCTGTGTGTGTGTGTTGTGTGTACTCTGTGTGTGTGTGTTGTGTGTACTCTGTGTGTCAGTGTTGTGTGTACTCTGTGTGTCAGTGTGTGTGTGTGTTGTGTGTACTCTGTGTGTCAGTGTGTGTGTGTGTTGTGTGTACTCTGTGTGTCAGTGTTGTGTGTGTGTTGACTCAGTGGAACTGAGATGTTTCTCTTTGTTCACAGCTGTGATTGAGATGTTGAACCAGAAGATCCAGCAGATGGCAAATCTCAACGCCTCGCAGTCTGGAACTGCCAAAGCCTAACGGCCCCCGGCCCCGTCTCACCCCCACCCCGGTCTCACCACCTCCCACCTCCCCTCCCGGTTCGGCCTCACCCCCGGCCCGGTTTCTGGGTGCCCCTCGAGGCTGCAGCCGGGACCTCCTGGTCAGCGAGTTCCAGCCTCCTCCTCCTCCCAGCCTCGGAGACGCCGGGCGTCCAAATTCATACCGGAGCCCGTGAAGATGAATTGTAATGTTGAGGGGTGGTATTTACCGTGAGTGCGTAATCCGCCTGTAACCTGATTACTGTATGTAATTTACCTGTAACCTGGTTCCAGAGAGGGTGTAATTTGCCTGTAACCTGGTTACAGTGAGTGTGTATCCGCCTGTAACCTGGTTAGAGAGGGTGTAATTTGCCTGTAACCTGGTTCCAGAGCGGATGCGATTTGCCTGTAACCTGGTTACTGAGAGGGTGTGATTTGCCTGTAATCTGGTTAAAGTGAGGGTGTAATTTGCCTGTAACCTGGTTACAGTGAGTGCGTATCCGCCTGTAACCTGGTTACTGAGAGGGTGCGATTTGCCTGTAATCTGGTTAAAGCGAGGGTGTAATTTGCCTGTAACCTGGTTACAGTGAGTGCGTACCCACCTGTAACCTAAGTGAGTGTGCCACCCTCCCTTAACTTGTTACTGTGACTGTAATCTTCCTGCTGAGGTGTTGTGGTTATGTGTTAAACTGTCTGTTTATTCGTGGTGCGGACGTGTTCCGAAATCCTCCCCCCGCCAATGGTTAATAAACTCCCGGCTGTTGGAAAGGGCTCTTCTCTCAGTTCCTGTCGCCAGTGTCTGTACGGATTGGAAACAAGAAGACCTCGAGATGATTCCAGAGACCAGGATGGATACCCCTGCACCCACCCCGCAACCCCCCCCCCACCCCTTCCCAGTCCCAGCTTTGCTGAGGGTTGGAGGGAGTCGGCACCCCTCAACTTCTTCCTCCCAACCCTGCCACCCCCTCACCCAAAGGGACGGGGGGGGCAGCAGCAGACGCATGGGGAGCACCCCCACCTGCAAGATCACTCGCCCCCCCCCAATCCACACCCATCCCCCCCCATCCACACACACCCCTGCCCCCCCATACACACCCATCCCGCCCCCCCCATCCACACCCGCCCCCGCCCCCCCCATCCACACCCGCCCCCGCCCCCCCCATCCACACCCGCCCCCGCCCCCCCCATCCACACACGCCCCCGCCCCCCCCATCCACACACGCCCCCGCCCCCCCCCATCCACACACGCCCCCGCCCCCCCCATCCACACACGCCCCCGCCCCCCCCATCCACACACGCCCCCGCCCCCCCCATCCACACACGCCCCCGCCCCCCCATCCACACACGCCCCTGCCCCCCCCATCCACACACGCCCCTGCCCCCCCATCCACACACGCCCCTGCCCCCCCCATCCACACACGCCCCCCCATCCACACACGCCCCCCCATCCACACCCGCCCCCGCCCCCCCCATCCACACCCGCCCCCGCTCCCCCCCCCCCCCCCCCATCCACACCCACCCACCCCCCCCCCATACACACACACACACCATCCCAACCTCCTTCACTGCAGCTGGGGTCAAAATCCTGGAACTCCCTCCCTCCCTAACAGCACCGTGGGTGTACCTACACCACACACGGGGACTGCGACGGGATCGAGAAGGCAGCTTCCCCACCTTCTGGAGGGGACGGTGAGGGACTGTTCTGACCCGCACACTTTTTAAAAACTTTATTTAATGTCACAAGTCAGGCTTACATTAACACCGCAATGAAGTCACTGTGAAAATCCCCCTAGTCGCCCACACTCCTGTTCAGGTTACACTGAGGGAGAATTTAGCACGGCCCAATGCACCCCTAAACCAGCACGTCTTTCAGACTGTGGGAGGAAACCGGAGCACCCGGAGGAAACCCACGCAGACACGGGGAGAATGTGCATACTCCACACAGACAGTGACCCGAGCCCCAGGGAATGGAACCCGGGTCCCTGGCGCTGTGAGGCAGCAGCGCTAACCCACTGTGTCACCGTGCCCCCCGGGGAATCGAACCCGGGTCCCTGGCGCCGTGAGACAGCAGCACTAACCCACTGTGTCACCGTGCCCCTGGGGAATCGAACCCGGGTCCCTGGCGCCGTGAGACAGCAGCGCTAACCCACTGTGTCACCGTGCTGCCGGGGAATCGAACCCGGGTCCCTGGCGCTGTGAGACAGCAGCACTAACCCACTGTGTCACCGTGCTGCCGGGGAATCGAACCCGGGTCCCTGGTGCCGTGAGACAGCAGCGCTAACCCACTGTGTCACTGTGAATGAAGAATGAAATGTGTATCCTGCCCAGATAACACGAGCGAAGGGATCTGTTGATATTGAAGGAAGAGAATGTTTATTAAAGCGTAAAACACAAGTCGTCACTTCACGAAACCTGAGTAACGACTTTAATGGTCACGCACGCACAGACAGTTTGTGTGAATCAGCCACATTCCAAATCTATCCATTACCTCAACGATCGAAACAACATCTGATTAGTTTCCGTACTGTACGGAAAATCCAGCAAATAGTTACCACACGCAATTTGTGTTTTTAACAACCAGGAGCAGGAGTGGGCCATCTGTCCCCTCGATCCTGCTCCTCCATTCAATAAGACCATGGCTGATCTTCTCGTGGACTCAGCTCCACTTACCCTCCCCGCTCACCGTAACCCTGAATTCCTTCAATAATCTATCTCTCCTTGTCTTAAAGAACATTCAATGAGGGAGCCTCAACTGGGACAGGGAATTCCACAGATTCACAACCCTTTGGGTGAAGAAGTTCCTCCTCAACCCAGTCCCAAATCTGCTCCCCCTTATTTTGAGGCCATGCCCCCCCTAGTTCTAGTTTCACCCCCCCAGTGGAAACACCTTCCCTGCTTCTATCTTATCCATTCCCTTCATCAGCTTATCTGTTTCTATCAGATCTCCCCCTCATTCTTCTGAATCCCAGTGAGTATAGTCCCAGTCTACTCAGTCTCTCCTCTCGAAGGGCTAGATGGCCTACTCCTGCTCCTATTTCTTATGTTCTTATTTCTTATAATCCAACCCTCCGGAATCAGCCTAGTGAATCTCCTCTGCACCCCCTCCAGTGCCAGTATATCCGCTCTCAAGTAAGGAGACCTAAAACTGTTCACAGTAACTCCAGGTATGGCCTCACCAGCACCTTATACAGCTACAACATAACCTCGCTGTTTTTAAACTCTGTCCCTCTCGCAATGAAGGATAAAATCCCATTTCCCTTCTTCATTTCCTGCTGCAAACCAACTCCTTGAGATTCCTGCACAAGGACGCCCAGATCCCTCTGCACAGCGGCACGCTGCAATTTTTTACCATTTAAATAATAGTCCATTTTGCTGTTATTCCGACCAAAATGGATGACCTTGGTTTGGAGAGACCTTTCTCCCTGATGCAGTTTGTGATTTTTGGAAGATTAGGCTCTTAGCCAAAAACTCTCTTTTCCTTTTCCAACTGAGGGGTGGGGGTGTATTTAATCATTGACTCGGCATCTCTCTCTCTCTGGTAGAGAACTGACCCTGACACAGATATTACTCCCTCTAGATCTCACTCTATCCAAACAACTAAACTTCATAGAAACAGAGCAGATAGGAGCAGGCCATTCTGCCCTTCCAGCCTGCTCCCCCCCCCCCCCGTTCATCTCCATCGTGGCTGACCGTCCAACTCAACAGCCCAATCCTGCTTTCTCCCCATAATCCCGTTCACCCCCAAGTCCTGTATCCAGACACCTCTGGAATACGTCCAATGTTTAATCATCAACTCCTTCCTGTGAGAATGAATCCCACAGACTGACCGAATGAAGAAATGTCTCCTCACCTCCCTCCGAAATGGTCTACCCCCCATTCCCCAATCCTCAGACCCCCTGGTTCTGGACTCTCCCCCCCCCTCCCTCCCTCCCTGCATCAACCGTGTCCAGTCCTGTTAGAATTTTATAAATCTCTCTATGAGATTCCCCCCACACCCCGAACTCCAGTGAAAACTATCCTAACCCGGTCATACAATACTTTCCACTGTGTCCCAATATACATAACAATAATAAATCAAATCAAATCAAATATTAAGCTGATCTTTCTCTACACCCTTGCTGTGACTGTAACACTACATTCTGCACCCTCTCCTTTCCTTCTCTATGAACGGTATGCTCTGTCTGTACAGGGTGTAAGAATCAATACTTTTCACTGTATCCTAATAAATCCCAGTGAATGAATGGGGCTCCAGTATCAAAGATGGCCGAACCATGCCGCAGTGGACATTTATGCCAGGGTGAAAGATGGCCACTCAGCTATTCACGTGGCCCACGCCGGTATTAAAGATGGCCTCCACCCGCTCCGCTGATTGGAGGAGATTATCAAAGATGGCCGCGGCCGGAAGTGGCGCCTCTCTGTCCCAGCGGAAATGCCTTCCCCAGCTCCAGGTTTTTGGTTCCGCCGCGGTCTCAGGCTCTCTCAGCTCATGGCGGCGGTGGCGGAGAAGCGGCCTCGGCCCCGGCCCCGGATCGGGACCCACGACGGCACCTTCCACTGTGACGAAGCGCTGGCCTGTTTCCTGCTGCGGCGGCTGCCCGAGTACCAGGTAATCTCTTCGGAATTTTAAAACCCTTTCAACCCGCCGGTTTCTCTCACCGCCATTCCTCCCGGCCGCCTGCTCAGCACCGCCCCCTGCGGCGGGGAGGGGCAGCCGCAGTGCTCCAGCGGCAGTGATACTGCAGGCGGGGAGGGGGAGCCGCAGTCCTCCAGCGGCAGTGATACTGCAGGCGGGGAGGGTGAACTGCAGTCCTCCAGCGGCAATAACACTGCAGGCGGGGAGGGTGAACTGCAGTCATCCAGGGGCAGCGACACTGCAGGCGGGGAGGGGCAGCTGCAGTCCTCCAGCGGCAGTGACACTGCAGGCGGGGAGGGGGAGCCGCAGTCCTCCAGCGGCAGTGATACTGCAGGCGGGGAGGGTGAACTGCAGTCCTCCAGCGGCAATAACACTGCAGGCGGGGAGGGTGAACTGCAGTCATCCAGGGGCAGCGACACTGCAGGCGGGAAGGGGACACTGCAGGCGGGAAGGGGAAACTGCAGTCCTCCAGGGACAGCGGCACTGCAGGTAGGGAGGAGGAATTGCAGTCCTATTCAGCAGGGTAAGGATCACTCACTGTGTAACTGTACAGAGCCACTGTTTATTCAGCAGGGTAAGGATCACTCACTGTGTAACTGTACACAGTCACTGTTTATTCAGCAGGGTAAGGATCACTCACTGTGTAACTGTACAGAGTCACTGTTTATTCAGCAGCGTAAGAATCACTCACTGTGTAACTGTACAGAGACACTGTTTATTCAGCAGGGTAAGGGTCACTCACTGTGTAACTGTACAGAGTCACTGTTTATTCAGCAGGGTAAGGATCACTCACTGTGTAACTGTACAGAGTCACTGTTTATTCAGCAGGGTAAGGATCGCTCACTGTGTAACTGTACAGAGACACTGTTTATTCAGGGTAAGGATCACTCACTGTGTAACTGTACAGAGTCACTGTTTATTCAGCAGGGTAAGGATCACTCACTGTGTAACTGTACAGAGTCACTGTTTATTCAGCAGGGTAAGGATCGCTCACTGTGTAACTGTACAGAGTCACTGTTTATTCAGCAGGGTAAGGATCGCTCACTGTGTAACTGTACAGAGTCACTGTTTATTCAGCAGGGTAAGGATCGCTCACTGTGTAACTGTACAGAGTTACTGTTTATTCAGCAGGGTAAGGATCGCTCACTGTGTAACTGTACAGAGTCACTGTTTATTCAGCAGGGTAAGGATCGCTCACTGTGTAACTGTACAGAGTCACTGTTTATTCAGCAGGGTAAGGATCGCTCACTGTGTAACTGTACACAGTCACTGTTTATTCAGCAGGGTAAGGATTGCTCACTGTGTAACTGTACAGAGTCACTGTTTATTCAGCAGGGTAAGGATCGCTCACTGTGTAACTGTACACAGTCACTGTTTATTCAGCAGGGTAAGGATCGCTCACTGTGTAACTGTACACAGTCACTGTTTATTCAGCAGGGTAAGGATCGCTCACTGTGTAACTGTACACAGTCACTGTTTATTCACTGTTTATTCAGTGTAACTGTACAGAGTAAAAAGTCTGACAACACCAGGTTTTAGTCCAACCGATTTATTTGATAATACTCACAAGCTTTCGAGGGGACTGCCTCTTCGTCAGGTGAATGGAGAGTTCTGGCCTCAGACAGAGCATATAAAGCACAGACAGTTTAGAGATTACTGATTAAAATGTGAATCCTTACACCTAACCTGCTGTTCAAGACCTGAAGTGGCTGACAATGTGAGTGGAAGGAGCACTGATCACAGGTTACAGAGATGTGTATTGTCTCTAGACAGTACAGTAAGTGAGGTTTTGCAAACCCAGGCAAGTCATGGGGGTTACAGATAGTGCGACATGAACCCAAGATCCCTCAAAACCTCACTTACTGTGCTGTCTGGAGACAATACACATCTCTGTAACCTGTGATCAGTGCTCCTTCCACTCACATTGTCAGCCACTTCAGGTCTTGAACAGCAGGTTAGGTGTAAGGATTCACATTTTAATCAGTAATCTCTAAACTGTCTGTGCTTTATATGCTCTGTCTGAGGCCAGAACTCTCCATTCACCTGACGAAGAGGCAGTCCCCTCGAAAGCTTGTGAGTATTATCAAATAAATCGGTTGGACTAAAACCTGGTGTTGTCAGACTTTTTACTGTGTTTACGCCAGTCCAACGCCGGCATACCCACATCATAACTGTACAGAGTCACTGTTTATTCAGCAGGGTAAGGATCACTCACTGTGTAACTGTACAGAGTCACTGTTTATTCAGCAGGGTAAGGATCACTCACTGTGTAACTGTACAGAGTCACTGTTTATTCAGCAGGGTAAGGATCGCTCACTGTGTAACTGTACAGAGACACTGTTTATTCAGGGTAAGGATCACTCACTGTGTAACTGTACAGAGTCACTGTTTATTCAGCAGGGTAAGGATCACTCACTGTGTAACTGTACAGAGTCACTGTTTATTCAGCAGGGTAAGGATCGCTCACTGTGTAACTGTACAGAGTCACTGTTTATTCAGCAGGGTAAGAATCACTCACTGTGTAACTGTACAGAGTGTAACGTTATCCTGTCATTCTTCCGCAGGATGCGGAAATTATTCGGAGCCGCGATCCGGTGAAGCTCGCAGAGTGCGATGTGGTGGTGGATGTGGGAGGGGTCTACGATTCTGAACGTCACCGCTACGACCATCATCAGAGGTGAGCACCCCCCCCGCCGCGTGTCAGAGTGTGTGTGCGTGAGAGTGTGTGCGTGAAAGCGAGAGAGGGGCTGAATGGCCTCCTCCTGTTCCTGTGTAACAGGCTGGAGGAGGAGGGGCTGAATGGCCAGTGAGACAGGCTGGACACTGACGGTCAATTGCTGCTGGTTCCAGGTCGTTCTCGGAGACCATGTCCAGCCTCCGGCCCGAGTGTCGCTGGACCACCAAGCTGAGCAGTGCCGGGCTGGTTTACTTTCACTTCGGCCGCCGGATTCTGGCCCAACTCGTCCAGACAGACTGGACAGACCCCCGACTGGACATCTTACAGGACAAGGTGAGGAGATCACATTTATTAACGTGTCCCGTGTATTGGGACGCAGTGAGAATTTGGAAGGTCTAACACAGATAGGAAATATACAGTAAATGGCACAACCCTTAGGAGTGTCGATAGGCAGAGGGATCTGGGCGTACAGGTACACTGAGTATTGATAGGCAGAGGGATCTGGGCGTAGAGGTACACAGTATTGATAGGCAGAGGGATCTGGGCGTACAGGTACACTGAGTATTGATAGGCAGAGGGATCTGGGCGTAGAGGTACACTGAGTATTGATAGGCAGAGGGATCTGGGCGTACAGGTACACTGAGTATTGATAGGCAGAGGGATCTGGGCGTACAGGTACACTGAGTATTGATAGGCAGAGGGATCTGGGCGTACAGGTACACTGAGTATTGATAGGCAGAGGGATCTGGGCGTACAGGTACACTGAGTATTGATAGGCAGAGGGATCTGGGTGTACAGGTACACAGAGTATTGATAGGCAGAGGGATCTGGGCGTACAGGTACACAGGGCACTGAAAGTGGCAACACAGCTGGAGAAGGTAGTCAAGAAGGCACACGGCATGCTTGCCTTCATCGGCCGGGGACACTGAGTTTAAAAATTGGCAAGTCATGTTGCAGCTTTATAGAACCTTAGTGAGGCCGCACTTGGAATATAGTGTTCAATTCTGGGTCACCCACACTACCAGAAGGATGTGGAGGCTTTGGAGAGGGTTACAGAAAAGATTTACCAGGATGTTGCCCCTGGTCTGGAGGGGCATTAGCTACGAGGAGAGGTTGGAGAAACTTGGTTTGTTCTCACTGGAGCGACGGAGGGTTGAGGGGGAGACCTGATAGAAGTCTACAAGATTATGAGGGGCAGAGTGGATAGTCAGAAGCTTTTCCCCCCCCCAGGGTGGAAGAGTCAATTACTGGGGGGGGGGGGGGCACAGGTTTAAGGTGCGAGGGGCAAGGTTTAAAGGAGATGTACGAGGCAGATTTTTTTACACAGAGGGGGGTGGGTGCCTGGAACTCGCTGCCGGGGGGAGGGAGTGGAAGCGGGTACGATAGTGAGTTTTAAGGGGCGTCTGGACAAATCCATGAATAGGATGGGAATAGAGGGATAGGGTCCCCGGAAGGGTAGGGGGGTTTAGTTCAGACAGAGGGGGGCAGCATGGTGGGTGCAGGAGGGGCCGAAGGGCCTGTTCCTGAGCTGGAATTCTCCTTGTTCTGAGAGTTTGGTTTACATTAACACTGCAATGAAGTTACTGTCACCCACACGCCAGGACCTGTTTGGGTTACACTGAGCCCTTTAACATCTCTGTCTCTCTGTCTGTCTCTCTGTCTGTCTTTCGCTTTCTCTCTGTGTCTGTGGCTCGCTCTCTCTCTCTGTGTCCCTCTCCACCCCTCTCTCTCTCTCTCTCTGTGTCCCTCTCCACCCCTCTCTCTCTCTCTCTCTGTCCCTCTGTCCCTCTCCCTCTCCCTCTCTCACACAGATGTATGAGAATTTTGTGGAGGAGATCGATGCGATCGACAATGGGATTTCTCAGTGCGACGGGGAGCCTCGCTACAGCATCAGCACCAACCTCAGCTCCCGGGTGGCCCACCTCAATCCCACCTGGAACGCTGACAGCCAGGATACTGAGGTGAGCGGGAAGGAGGGAGGGGGAGGCGGGGGGGGGGGGGGGGTAGGTAATGAGGGCACTCCCTCCTGTTTGGGGGACACCTTCCTCCTCTCAGATACACAACACTCTGACGGGCGCGACATCCCTCCCCCTTTACCTCGCTCAACTCCCAAGAGCCAAGAGGGGGTGGGGGGGAAGTGTAGGGGAGATGTAAACGGGGGGAGGGGGGGTGGTGGGGGGGGGGGGGCGAGTGTTTCATACACAGAGGGTGGTGAATCCCTGGAACAGGCTGCCTGGGTGGGGGGGAGGGGGGGAGGTGGAAGAAAATTCTATAACCTCAGAACCAGAGGGGATAGGAGCAGGAGCAGGCCATTCGGCCCTTCCATCCTGCTCCCCCCCGTTCATCTCCATCGTGGCTGACTGTCCAACTCAACAGCCCAATCCTGCTTTCTCCCCATAATCCCGTTCACCCCCAAGTCCTGTATCCAGACACCTCTGGAATACGTCCAATGTTTAATCATCAACTCCTTCCTGTGGGAATGAATCCCACAGACTGACCGAGTGAAGAAATGTCTCCTCACCTCCCTCCGAAATGGTCTACCCCCCATTCCCCAATCCTCAGACCCCCTGGTTCTGGACTCTCCCCCCCCCCTCCCTCCCTGCATCGACCCTGTCCAGTCCTGTTAGAATTTTATAAATCTCTCTATGAGATTCCCCCCCCCACCCCGAACTCCAGTGAAAACTATCCTAACCCGGTCAATCTCTCCTCGTACATCAGTCCCCCTCCCCCCCATCCCTGGGGATGGTAAACCCTTCACTGCGCTCCCTCTATAGCGAGGAACATCCTTCCTCAGATAAGGAGACCCAAAACTGTACACACAATACTCCAGGTGTGGCCTCACCGAGGCCCCTGGATAATTCCAACAACACCTCCCAGCTCCTGTACTCCAAACCTCTCGCAATGGGGCAGCACGGTGACACAGTGGGTTAGCGCTGCTGTCTCACGGCGCCAGGGACCCGGGTTCGATTCCCCGGGGGCACGGCGACACAGTGGGTTAGCGCTGCTGTCTCACAGCGCCAGGGACCCGGGTTCGATTCCCCGGCAGCACGGTGACGCAGTGGGTTAGCGCTGCTGTCTCACAGCGCCAGGGACCCGGGTTCGATTCCCCGGGGGCACGGTGACACAGTGGGTTAGCGCTGCTGCCTCACAGCACCAGGGTCCCGGGTTCGATTCCCCGGGGGCACGGTGACACAGTGGGTTAGCGCTGCTGCCTCACAGTGCCAGGGACCCAGGTTCGATTCCCAGCTCGGGTCACTGTCTGTGCAGAGTTTGCACATTCTCCCCGTGTCTGCGTGGGTTTCCTCTGGGTGCTCCGGTTTCCTCCCGCAGTCCAAAGGTGTGCAGGTTAGGCTGATTGGCCATGTTAAAATTGTTCCTTAGTGTCCTGAGATGCATAGGTTAGAGGAATTAGTGGGTAAAATATATAGGGATATGGAGGTAGGGCCTGGGTGGGATTGTGGTCAGTGCAGACTCGATGGGCTGAATGGCCTCCTTCTGTGCTGTGGGGTTTCTATGATTTGACGTTCCCCTCTGTCTACAGAATGTGTGACCCGTAGAACAGTGCAGCACATTTACAGGTTCCCCTCTGTCTACAGAATATGTGACCCAGAGAACAGTACAGCACATCTACAGGTTCCCCTCTGTCTACAGAATGTGTGACCCGTAGAACAGTACAGCACATCTACAGGTTCCCCTCTGTCTACAGAACGTGTGACCCAGAGAACAGTACAGCACATCTACAGGTTCCCCTCTGTCTACACCGTGGGTGTACCTACACCACACACACACACGCACGCATGGGGACTGACTGATGTCCAATCACAATCCTGAACTCCCTCCCTAACAGCGCCGTGGGTGTACCTACGCCCAGGTTCCAGCTCCTCGAGTCTGCCCTGTCTCATTTGCCGCATCTTTATCTCTTCCAGAAGGGATTTGCCCGCGCCATGGAGTTGGTGGGATCTGAGTTCATGGAAAGAGTGAACTATTACCACAAGGCATGGCTCCCAGCCCGGACGCTGGTCGAAGATGCAGTGAAGCGGAGGTACAAGGTGAGCATACGAGGAACCGACTATCTCTAATCCTAATCACAATACTGTGTACAGTTCTGGTCACCCTATTATAGAAAGGATATTATTAAACTAGAAAGAGTGCAGAAAAGATTTACTAGGATGCTCCCGGGGACTTTTGATGGATTGAGTTATAAGGAGAGGCTGGGATAGACTGGGACATTTTTCTCTGGAGCGTAGGAGGCTGAGGGGTGATCTTATAGAGGTCTATAAAATAATGAGGGGCACAGATCAGCTAGATAGTCAATATCTTTTCCCCCAAAGGTAGGGGAGTCCAAAACTAGAGGGTACAGGTTTAAGGTGAGAGGGGAGAGATACAAAAGGGTCCAGAGGGGGCAATTTTTTCACCCAGAGGGTGGTGAGTGTCTGGAACGAGCTGCCAGAGGCAGTAGTAGAGGCGGGGACAATTTTGTCTTTTAAAAAGCGTTTAGACAGTTACATGGGGACGATGGGTATAGAGGGATATGGGGGCAAACACGGGCAATTGGGATTAGCTTAGGGGTTTTAAAATAAAAAGGGGGCAGCATGGACAAGTTGGGCCGAAGGGTCAGTGACTCCGGTTCTGATCTAGTCTGGATCCCCAGTGATTGGGATCGAGGCCATTTTTACCTCTATCACTTTCTCTCTGTCGCTCTGTCTGTCTCCATTTCACTTGCTCTCTCTTTCTCTCTCTCTGCTTTTCTCTGCGTCGCTCTCACTCTCCTTTTCCCTCTGTCCTTTGTTCTATCTCTGTCTCCCTCCCTCCGCCTCCCTCCCTCCCTCCGCCTCCCTCCCTCTGTCTCCCTCTCACTCTGTCTCCCTCTCACTGTTTCAGGAAGATCCCAGTGGAGAGATCGTGGTGCTGGAAAGGGGGGGATGCCCTTGGAAGGAACATCTGTTTGATCTGGAGAAGGAGTTTCAGGTCCAAACACCCATCAAATTTGTGTTGTACACGGACCAGCGATCACAGTGGCGGATACAGTGCGTACCTGAGGGTCTCAGAACTTTCCAGAACCGGTGGGTATCGCTGAAGAGGGCATTGCTTTGTAACCCATCCTATATATAAACCCGCCCCGAACCCCTCGATTAGATTCCAGCATGTAACTCACTCCCGGGTATCTGTTATTCTGTATATAAACCACCCCGAACCCCTCGATTAGATTCCAGTCTGTAACTCAGATTCCAGTCTGTAACTCACTCCCGGGTATCTGTTATTCTATATATAAACCACCCCGAACCCCTCGATTAGATTCCAGTCTGTAACTCACTCCCGGGTATCTGTTATTCTGTATATAAACCACCCCGAACCCCTCGATTAGATTCCAGTCTGTAACTCAGATTCCAGTCTGTAACTCACTCCCGGGTATCTGTTATTCTATATATAAACCACCCTGAACCCCTCGATTAGATTCCAGTCTGTAACTCAGATTCCAGTCTGTAACTCACTCCCGGGTATCTGTTATTCTATATATAAACCACCCCGAACCCCTCGATTAGATTCCAGTCTGTAACTCACTCCCGGGTATCTGTTATTCTGTATATAAACCACCCCGAACCCCTCGATTAGATTCCAGTCTGTAACTCAGATTCCAGTCTGTAACTCACTCCCGGGTATCTGTTATTCTATATATAAACCACCCTGAACCCCTCGATTAGATTCCAGTCTGTAACTCACTCCCGGGTATCTGTTATTCTGTATATAAACCACCCCGAACCCCTCGATTAGATTCCAGTCTGTAACTCAGATTCCAGTCTGTAACTCACTCCCGGGTATCTGTTATTCTATATATAAACCCCCCCGAACCCCTCGATTAGATTCCAGTCTGTAACTCACTCCCGGGTATCTGTTATTCTGTATATGAACCCCTCGATTGGATTCCTTGTTGGGACTCGAAGTTAAACTCAAAGTACTATTAACTGTGTAAATGTAATCTAGTGTGTTTAAGTTTTTTTTATAATTTAATGTTTTAAATCTCTGAAAGCGATTTGAAATGTTTTGTTTTACTCCTGACTCTCATTGCAGCCATCACCTTGTGATAGAGCACAAATGTGTAAATAGTTGTGATGGCTTGTGGAGGTTTCCCTCTCGGGATTGCTGTTTAGTATCAGTGCGCGTGTGCCTCATTAGATTGTGGTCTCTAACTCGGTGAGGGCCTGTGTCTTTCCAGGCTCTCCTTGCCAGAGCAGTGGAGGGGGCTCAGGGACGCGGAGCTGTCCGCCCTCAGTGGGATCCCTGGCTGCGTCTTCGTCCACGCCAATGGATTCATCGGTGGAAACGTCACCAAAGAGGGGGTGTTGGAGATGGCACGGGCGGCCCTCCGCCAGGCGCCCGGGGTCAACGGAGCTCCCGCCGTGTCCGAGGCAAGCTGACGATGACCCAGCTGGGAGTGTGCGCGGTCAAATCGGTGGCAAATTAAAACGTGATTGGTCAAAATCTTTGTGTCCTCCTCAATATCTTCAGGAATCAACTCGGGAGATCCTTCAGACTGGCGTCATGGTTTAGAGTTAGGTTTGGGGGTTAGCGTTAGGTTTTTGGGGTTGGGCAGAGAGGGGACATGTCTCCTTTTCTTCGTGATCTCCCAACTTTTCTTTCAGCTCACCTCCAATCCTTAGGCTTAGGGTCAGGCTAAGGCTTCGTGTTAGTGAATTAGGGTTAGGGTTTCTGGGGTCAGACAGAGAGAGAGGACATGCCCCCTTTTTACTCTGTGTCCTGCCTCATTCGGCCCTTGTCCAACCCTTGTTGCTCTTTGTGATGCCTTGCCCTTGGTTAGAGTTAAAGGTTAAGGGTTAGGTTTAGGGTTTTTGGGGTCAGACAGAGAGAGGGGACATGTCCCCTTTTACTCCGTGCGCTGGGGTGATTTTCTGTCTATTACTGAGTGACACTCTGGTTTTTTTGGCTGGGGGGGGGTTTTGGGGGGGAGTGGGCGGAGGTCAGGCGGTTGAAAGGCGGTGGGGGGTGAAATGTCCTGGGGGCTTTCCTGACAGGGATCTTGGTGGACAGGTTGAACAATATTAACATTCATTCTAAGACCCTGGTCAGACCCCACTTGGAGTACTGTGTGCAGTTCTGGTCGCCTCACTACAGGAAGGATGTTGGAAGCTATTGAGAGGGTGCAGAGGAGATTTACAAGGATGTTGCCTGGATTGGGAGGCATGCCTCATGAGGATAGGTTGAGGGAGCTGGGACTCTTCTCCCTGGAGAGACGAAGGTTGAGAGGGCGACCTGATAGAGGTTTATAAGACGTTGAGAGGAATAGATAGGGTGGATTCTCGGAGGCTATTTCCCAGGGGCTGAAATGGTCGCTACGAGAGGACACAGATTTAAGGTGCTGGGGAGCAGGTACAGAGGAGATGTCAGGGGGTAAGTTTTTCACTCAGAGGGTGGTGAGTGAGTGGAATCGGCTGCCGTCAGTGGTGGTGGAGGTGAACTCGCTGGGGTCTTTTCAGAGACTTCTGGATGAGTCCATGGGATTTAATGGGATTGGGGGTTATAGATAGGCCTGGTAGGTAGGGATATCATCGGGGCAGCTTGTGGGCCGAAGGGCCTGTTTGTGCTGTAGTTTTTTCTACGTTCTATTCTGAGAGGACCTAGAATACACAAGCAGGGCAGCCCAGTGGGTTAGCG
>NW_027651215.1:0-17269 GCF_965287045.1 Carcharhinus amblyrhynchos | reverse complement strand
CCAGCTCCCCCATAACAAGGAGCAGGGAATCCCCTTACCCTACCCCCCCCACCCCCCCAGACAATGACACTCACCGTGCAGGCGTTGTGACGCAACCACATAACTGGCGAGGGTGACATCACTCGAACCCCCCGACTCCAGTGGAATGGCGTGGACCCGGAAATGTTCCAACATATCAAAAATGGTTTGGAACCAGAGGTGCTGGACTCGACACTGTCCTTCCTCATTGAGCGAGAGGCGCAGGTGCTGGAGGAGGGAGAGAAAGGAGAGACGGAGAGAAAGGGAGAGACAGAGAGAGAGGGAGAAGAGAGAGGGGAGGGAGAGAAAGAGAGAGAGAGGACGGAGAGAATTAATCATCATTTTCAGCATTGGTTCTAACCAGACCAGAACTGTACACGGTGCTCCGAGTGCGGTCTAACCGGACCGGAACTGTACACGGTGCTCCGAGTGCGGTCTAACCGGACCGGAACTGTACACGGTGCTCCGAGTGCGGTCTACCGGACCGGAACTGTACACGGTGCTCCGAGTGCGGTCTAACCGGACCGGAACTGTACACGGTGCTCCGAGTGCGGTCTAACCGGACCGGAACTGTACACGGTGCTCCGAGTGTGGTCTAACCGTACCAGAACTGTACACAGTGCTCCGAGTGTGGTCTAACCGGACCAGAACTGTACACAGTGCTCCGAGTGTGGTATAACCGGACCGGAACTGTACACGGTGCTCCGAGTGTGGTCTAACCGTACCAGAACTGTACACAGTGCTCCGAGTGTGGTATAACCGGACCGGAACTGTACACGGTGCTCCGAGTGTGGTCTAACCGTACCAGAACTGTACACAGTGCTCCGAGTGTGGTATAACCGGACCGGAACTGTACACGGTGCTCCGAGTGTGGTCTAACCGGACCGGAACTGTACATGGTGCTCCGAGTGCGGTCTAACCGGACCAGAACTGTACACGGTGCTCCGAGTGTGGTCTAACCGTACCAGAACTGTACACGGTGCTCCGAGTGTGGTATAACCGGACCGGAACTGTACATGGTGCTCCGAGTGCGGTCTAACCGGACCAGAACTGTACACGGTGCTCCGAGTGTGGTCTAACCGTACCAGAACTGTACACGGTGCTCCGAGTGTGGTCTAACTAGACCAGAACTGTACACGGTGCTCCGAGTGTGGTCTAACCAGACCAGTACTAAGCAATATCTGCTCCTATTTCCAAATAATCTTACCCTTAAAATAAATTCCATTTTATTTTTGCCTGAGCCTGATCTGACAGAAAGGAGACATCCTACCTTGGTCAACCTGGGTTCAACCGGTCAAACCCTTCTTCCGAACTGCTCCGCGTTCAAATAAGCTCCGCCTGACCACGACCTTGACCCTTAGCTTTTGCACATCAAATCTCTCTTCACCCCACTGCAAGAACGCCCGTTAGCCTGGCTGCGATTTGGCCGCCAGCATCTTTTCCAATCCAAAATCATTATGATCTATACAGAGAAAAATAAACACAATTTCTTCTCCCTTAGCCTGAAATTCTGGGCTCTGTCTACACTTTCCCATCCGCTCCTCCGACCCTGCAACGCATCACAACAAACTCTCTCCTCCCCACCCCAGATAACCCCTTCTGCCATGATAGCCACTCACTTGTCGATATCTCCCGTCTACTGCCTTCACCAACCCCGGTCACTCTGATGTCTCCTTTATGTCAGATCAGGCTAAGACGAAAATAAATCCAATTTATTTTAAGGGTAAGATTATTTGGAGATCGGAGCAGATATTGCTGAGTACTGGTCCAGTTAGACCACACTCGGAGCACCGTGTACAGTTCCAGTCCGGTTAGACCGCACTCGGAGCACCGTGTACAGTTCCGGTCCAGTTAGACCACACTCGGAGCACCGTGTACAGTTCCGGTCCGGTTAGACCACACTCGGAGCACCGTGTACAGTTCCGGTCCGGTTAGACCACACTCGGAGCACCGTGTACAGTTCCGGTCCGGTTAGACTGCACTCGGAGCACCGTGTACAGTTCCGGTCCGGTTAGACCACACTCGGAGCACCGTGTACAGTTCCGGTCCGGTTAGACCACACTCGGAGCACCGTGTACAGCTCCGGTCCAGTTAGACCACACTCGGAGCACCGTGTACAGTTCTGGTCCAGTTAGACCACACTCGGAGCACCGTGTACAGTTCCGGTCCGGTTAGACCGCACTCGGAGCACCGTGTACAGTTCCGGTCCGGTTAGACCACACTCGGAGCACCGTGTACAGTTCCGGTCCGGTTAGACCGCACTCGGAGCACCGTGTACAGTTCCGGTCCAGTTAGACCACACTCGGAGCACCGTGTACAGTTCTGGTCCAGTTAGACCACACTCGGAGCACCGTGTACAGTTCCGGTCCGGTTAGACCGCACTCGGAGCACCGTATACAGTGGGAACAGTTGTCACCTGAGCTCGGCAAACTATACGGAATAAATTTGATTGAATTCATTTCCTAAGCCTGCAGGAGAAATGCTTTAAACAATCCTCTCTCTTTTCTGATCCGGCATCACTCCAGATTATACTGAATAAATACAATTTAACATTCTCTTAACCTGCTGTGCTCCAGGGACAATCATTCCAATTTGAACTTGGCAGATTATAAAAAATAAATACAACTTACTACCTCTTAGCCTGAAACACTGCAGTAGCAATAATTCCAAGTTGAGATTACCAGGTTATACTGAGTAAATACAGTTTGATCACCTCTTAAGCGGCAGGGCTCCAATGCGGACTGACTCACCCGAGGTTATCCTGGGTTTGCGGTGGCCATTCGCTCCGTCTGCTTGGTACTAACCTTAGCCTTGCCTTGGAAGTTGAACGTCAGCACGTACTCGCCTCTGCGCGTCTCGCTCTGCCTCACCAGGAACACACCGTGACTGCTGGCACCACCCGCTAACACCAGCTGCGCCGCCTTCAACCGTGAGAGGGTCCCGTGGAACCAGGGGTACTCCGACAGGGGGTGGTCACCCTCGCCCAGGTCCTGGTCGACTTGGAAGATGAAGGGCGAGCCTGGGGAGAAGGAGAGCGGGCGTGAGCGAAGGAGCGTGTGACCGCGAAACGGAGGGAGGGGGACGTGGACGGGGAGGGCGTGAGGAGGTGGGGGGAGCTGCTGAGAGATTGGGTGGCGCAGAGTGGACAGGCAGAGAGTGGGGGCGCGCGCGGGGCCACAGAGAGGGGGCGCGCGCGGGGGGGGGGTGTGAGTCACAGACAGGACACACGCAAGGGAGAGTGCGTGAGAGAGACAGCACAAGCAAAACAAAGAGCGAGCACATGAGATTGGCCATGCTAAATTGTCCCTTAGTGTCCAAAGATGTGTAGGTTAGGGTGGATTGGCCGTGCTAAATTGTCCCTTAGTGTCCAAAGATGTGCAGGTTAGGGTGGATTGGCCGTGCTAAATTGTCCCTTAGTGTCCAAAGATGTGTAGGTTAGGGTGGATTGGCCGTGCTAAATTGTCCCTTAGTGTCCCAAAGATGTGTAGGTTAGGGTGGATTGGCCGTGCTAAATTGTCCCCTTAGTGTCCAAAGATGTGTAGGTTAGGGTGGATTGGCCGTGCTAAATTGTCCCTTAGTGTCCAAAGATGTGTAGGTTAGGGTGGATTGGCCATGCTAAATTGTCCCTTAGTGTCCAAAGATGTGTAGGTTAGGGTGGATTGGCCGTGCTAAATTGTCCCTTAGTGTCCAAAGATGTGTAGGTTAGGGTGGATTGGCCATGCTAAATTGTCCCTTAGTGTCCAAAGATGTGTAGGTTAGGGTGGATTGGCCATGCTAAATTGCCCCTTAGTGTCCAAAGATGTCTAGGTTAGGGTGGATTGGCCATGGTAAATTGTCCCTTAGTGTCCAAAGATGTGTAGGTTAGGGTGGATTGGCCGTGCTAAATTGTCCCTTAGTGTCCAAAGATGTGTAGGTTAGGGTGGATTGGCCGTGCTAAATTGTCCCTTAGTGTCCAAAGATGTGTAGGTTAGGGTGGATTGGCCGTGCTAAATTGTCCCTTAGTGTCCAAAGATGTGTAGGTTAGGGTGGATTGGCCGTGCTAAATTGTCCCTTAGTGTCCAAAGATGTGTAGGTTAGGGTGGATTGGCCGTGCTAAATTGTCCCTTAGTGTCCAAAGATGTGTAGGTTAGGGTGGATTGGCCGTGCTAAATTGTCCCTTAGTGTCCAAAGATGTGTAGGTTAGGGTGGATTGGCCGTGCTAAATTGTCCCTTAGGGTCAGGGAGATTCACAGGGTAAATGGAGGGAGTTATAGGACGAGGGCCTGGGTGGGACTGGGGGCAGCACAGACTGGATGGGCTGAATGGCTTCCTCCTGCACTGCAGGAATCTGATGATTAAACGATAACGAGGAGATTTATTTCGAAACAGAAACCGGATGTTCTGGAGATGGGGGGAGCGGGTGGGGAGGTGGATTCGATTGGATGGCGGAGCAGGCTCGGGGAGGGTGGGGGGGGGGGCCTCCTCCTGCCGCCATGTTGAATAGCGTCCCTCCCCGTCGGTCAACTTCCTGTCACAGGTTCCCAGCAGCAGTGCCGTCACCTGCACCCCCACCTCTCTCCCCCCCCCCCCCCCCCCCACTCCCCGGTTCTCCATTAACGACACCCACACCGCGCGGTCCTGAGGCCAACAAAGATCCCCCAGCATCCCGCCTCCCCCCCACCCCCCCACACCGCCTCGCCCAGCCCACCCAATCCTCCAATGCGGACGAGGAGCAGCAGAACCGTACCTGTGGCGTCTGGGGTGTCCGGGAAGGGGGTGGGGGTGGTGGGGGGGACGGCCTGTAACCGCTCCAAGGTCTCCTCGATGGGGATGCGGGGGGGCAACTCGGGAGGGAGCAGCTCCAAGGACCCCAGGCGGGTGGGGGTGATGGAGAAGGAACTGGGGGAGACAGAGACGGACGGTCTGTCGGCAAGACCACCGTAGGCACCTGGAGAGAGACAGAGAGAGAGTGACTGATCACAGGCAAAAATGACCCTCCCCACAGTGCGGGGCTCCCTCAGCACCGACCCTCCCACAGTGCGGCGCTCCCTCGGCACCGACCCTCCCACAGTGCGGGACTCCCTCAGCACCGACCCTCCCACAGTGCGGGACTCCCTCAGCACCGACCCTCCCACAGTGCGGCGCTCCCTCGGCACCGACCCTCCCACAGTGCGGGACTCCCTCAGCACCGACCCTCCCACAGTGCGGCGCTCCCTCAGCACCGACCCTCCCACAGTGCGGCGCTCCCTCAGCACCGACCCTCCCCACAGTGCGGCGCTCCCTCAGCACCGACCCTCCCACAGTGCGGCGCTCCCTCAGCACCGACCCTCCCACAGTGCGGTGCTCCCTCAGCACCGACCCTCCCACAGTGCGGTGCTCCCTCAGCACCGACCCTCCCACAGTGCGGCGCTCCCTCAGCACCGACCTTCCCACAGTGCGGGACTCCCTCAGCACCGACCCTCCCCACAGTGCGGGACTCCCTCAGCACCGACCTTCCCACAGTGCGGGACTCCCTCAGCACCGACCCTCCCCACAGTGCGGCGCTCCCTCAGCACCGACCCTCCCCACAGTGCGGGACTCCCTCAGCACCGACCCTCCCCACAGTGCGGCGCTCCCTCAGCACCGACCCTCCCACAGTGCGGCGCTCCCTCAGCACCGACCCTCCCACAGTGCGGCGCTCCCTCAGCACCGACCCTCCCCACAGTGCGGCGCTCCCTCGGCACCGACCCTCCCACAGTGCGGCGCTCCCTCGGCACCGACCCTCCCACAGTGCGGCGCTCCATCGGCACCGACCCTCCCACAGTGCGGCGCTCCATCGGCACCGACCCTCCCACAGTGCGGCGCTCCCTCGGCACCGACCCTCCCACAGTGCGGCGCTCCCTCGGCACCGACCCTCCCACAGTGCGGCGCTCCCTCGGCACCGACCCTCCCACAGTGCGGCGCTCCCTCGGCACCGACCCTCCCACAGTGCGGCACTCCCTCGGCACCGACCCTCCCACAGTGCGGCGCTCCCTCGGCACCGACCCTCCCACAGTGCGGCGCTCCCTCCTTACCTTGGGAGATGTGGTCGGAGCTGCCACAGGGGATCATGGGAAGCTCTCGGCTTGGCATACTGTCAGAGTGGTTTATACACCCCAGGGGGAGCGCCTCCTCGCTGTCCCTGTAAAACACACCAAGAACAGTCAACCTCCCACCACACAGCCCTTCCCGGACTCGACACTGGTATCAACAAGTTGCCTGACCTCTGACATAACGTCTGACCCTTTTCTTTGTCATTCATAGTGGGACGTGGGCCCTGTCCTCCTGCAGTGTCAGTTCTCTGGTTTCCAGGAAGTCTGGCCGTATTTTGTGACAGTCTGAAGTATGCCCTGTGTTGGACTGACGTGCTAACACAAAATGAAATCAAATCTCAGCTCATGAGATGGTGTGTCTTCGATATCTCCAGAATAAAGGAGATTTACAAGGATGTTGCCTGGATTGGGAGGCATGCCTTATGAGGATAGGTTGAGGGAGCTCGGTCTTTTCTCCCTGGAGAGACGAAGGATGAGGGGGTGACCTGATAGTGGTTTATAAGATGTTGAGAGGTATAGATAGGGTGGATTCTCAGAGGCTATTTCCCAAGGCTGAAATGGTCACTACGAGAGGGACACAGGTTTAAGGTGCTGGGGAGCAGGTACAGAGGAGATGTCAGGGGTAAGTTTCTCACTCAGAGGGGGGTGAGTGAGTGGAATCGGCTGCCGGCGGTGGTGGTGGAGATGGATTCGATAGGGTCTTTTAAGAGACTTCTGGATGAGTACATGGGATTTAATGGGATTGAGGGTTATAGATAGGCCTAGTAGGTATGGATATGATCGGTGCAACTTGTGGGCCAAAGGGCCTGTTTGTGCAGTAGTTTTTCTGCGTTCTATCAGAACAATATAGTTGTAATAATTATATCGTTCTGAGGAAGGGTCTTCACAACTGAATATGAGGTCATTGACCATCTAAAGGCTCCCCCCATGGCCAAGCTGAATATTCTGATTTCATTTAGCGGGACACAGTGAAAAGTGTTGTTTCCTGCGCGCTGTACAGACAAAGCATACCGTTGATAGAGAAGGAAAGGAGAGGGTGCAGAATGTAGTGTTACAATCACAGCGAGGGTGTAGAGAAAGATCAGCTTAATGTGAGGTAGATCCATTCAAAAGTCTGACAGCAGCAGGGAAGAAGCTGTTCTTGAGTCGGTCGGTACGGGACCTCAGACTTTTGTATCTTTTTCCCCGACGGAAGAAGGTGGAGGAGAGAATGTCCGGGGTGTGTGTGGGGGGTCCTTAATTATCCCGGCTGCTTTTCCCCGAGGCAGCGGGAAGTGTAGACAGAGTCAATGGATGGGAGGCTGGTTTGTGTGATGGATTGGGGGCTACATTCACCACCCTTTTGTAGTTCCTTGCGGTCTTGGGCAGAGCAGGATCCCAGACCGAGCTGTGATACACCCAGAAAGAATGCTTTCTATGGGGCATCTGTAAAAGTTGGTGAGAGTTTATCATTAATTGGTGGTACATGGGCGTCGCTGGCTGGGCCAGCATTCACTGCCCATCCCAAATTGCCCCCTGGGGAAGGCGGTGGGTGAGCCGCCATCTCGAATCGCTGCAGTTCCACGGGCTGTGGGTTGGCCCACAATGCTGTCGGGGAGGGAATTCCAGGATTGTGACCTCAGCGACTGCGAAGGAACGGTCTATATATTTCCAAGTCGGGATGGTGAGTGGCTCGGAGGGGGTGATGGTGTTCCCCGTGTATCTGCTGCCTCCCCCCCTTGTCCTTCTAGGTGGGGGGGGGGTTTGGGAGGTGCTGTGGAAGGAGCCTTGGCGAGTCACTGTGGGGCATCTTGTAGACGGTACACACTGCTGTCTCTGTGTGTGGGTGATGGAGGGAGTGACTGTGGAAGGTGGGGGATAGTGTGTCGATCGAGCGGGGGGGGAGGGGAGGGGGGGGGGGCTGCTCTGTCCCGGATGGTGTCGAGCTTCTCGAGTGTTGTTGGGAGCCGCACCCATCCAGGCGAGCGGAGAGAGTATCCCATCACACTCCTGACTTGTGTCCTTGTAGATGGTGGGACAGACTGGGTGGGGAGGAGGTGGTGTGAGTCAGGAGGTGAGTTACTCTCCGCAGGATCCCCAGCCTCTGACCCGCTCTGGGAGACACAGGATTTATCTGGCTGGGTCCCAGTTCAGTTTCTGGTCAATGGTCACCCCCAGGATGTCGATAGTGGGGGGGAGGGGGGATTCAGCGGCGGAAATACAAAGAACAAAGAACAACACAGCCCGGGAAACAGGCCCTTCGGCCCAACGAGCCCACGCCGCCACCTTAACATTGCGAGTCCCCTCTTCCACCCATGACCCATGTCTACGCTTATGGCGCTCCGTTTCGGGACGATTTATTACACCAATCAGCCTAAGAGCACATAAGAACACAAGAAATAGGAGCAGGAGTCGGCCAACCAGCCCTTCGAGCCTGCCCCGCCATTCAATAAGATCATGGCTGATCTGATAGTGGATCAGTTCCACTTTCCCGCTTTCTCCCCTGTCTATCAGAAACCTATCCACCCGTGACTTAAATATATTTAGTGAGGCAGCCTCCACCACTTCAACGGGCAGAGAATTCCACAGATTCACCACCCTTTGAGTGAAGAAGTTCCTCCTCAACTCCGTTCTAAACCGTCCCCCCCTTTATTTTGAGGCTGTGCCCTCTCGTCCTGCTTCTTTGGGGTTGGGGAGAAAACCCACGCGAGCACGGGGAGAATGCGCAAACTCCCACAGACACCGGCCCAAATCCATGTATCTGCACAGCAATCAGCGATAGTCACTGAGCTGTCGTCTTGCCCAGTATCTGGTCCAGTTTAAGCACACACTAACAACATGAAGCACTAGGCCAATCTCGAACATTCAAGAGCAGCCCTCATACGACCCACCGCGTGGCTGCCCCTCGTTGGACAACAAGGCGGACCGAACCACTGAACGTCAAGGAAAGAGATGGTGAAATTGTCTCGAACTGGCTGGAGTCCCAGTTCATAAGACCATACAATGAAGGAGGAGAATGAGGCCAGTCAGCCCATCAAGTCTCTTCCGCCATGTTTTCCCCATCCCCCATTCTCCTGCCTTTTCCCCCTGATCCCCTTATTAATCAGGAACCGACCTATCTCTGTCTTAAAGACACTCAGTGACCCGGCCTCCTCTGGGGCAAAGAGTCCCACACATTCCCCACTCTCTGGGTGAAGAAATCCCTCCCCATCTCTGTTTTAAAGGACCGTCCCTTTACCCTGAGGTTGTGCCCTCTCTGGTTCCAGTTTTTCCTACTAGTGGAAACATCCTCTCCCACGTCCACTCTATCCAGGGCCCTCGCAGTATCCTGGAAGTTTCAATAAGATCCCCCCACTTCAAACGAGTACAGACCCAGAGTCCTCAACCCGTTCCTCATACAGGTTCGGGTCAATGGTAACCCCCAGGATGTCGATAGTGGGAGGGGGGTGGGTTCAGCAAAAGTAATGCCATCTGAACATCAAGGAGGGAGATGGTTAGATTGTCTCTCACAGGAGATGGACAATACCTGACGCTTGTGTACGGGGCAAATGTTACTTGGCACCCATTGGTTCCCAATCTCTCAGGCCACCGATACCCCACAATACTCACCCTGGACTCATACACTCCTGTATGTCGGAGAGCCAGGAACGCATCTGTAATGAGTCAACTGTCTCCAGAATGTAGTCCACGGAGTCATCCATCTGTGAGCAAACACAAGACAGATACAGAGTAAAGCTCCCTCTACACTGTCCCCCCATCAAACACTCCCAGGACAGGTACAGCACGGGGTTAGATACAGAGTAAAGCTCCCTCTACACTGTCCCCCCATCAAACACTCCCAGGACAGGTACAGCACGGGGTTAGATACAGAGTAAAGCTCCCTCTACACTGTCCCCCCATCAAACACTCCCAGGACAGGTACAGCACGGGGTTAGATACAGAGTAAAGCTCCCTCTACACTGTCCCCCCATCAAACACTCCCAGGACAGGTACAGCACGGGGTTAGATACAGAGTAAAGCTCCCTCTACACTGTCCCCCCATCAAACACTCCCAGGACAGGTACAGCACGGGGTTAGATACAGAGTAAAGCTCCCTCTACACTGTCCCCCCATCAAACACTCCCAGGACAGGTACAGCACGGGGTTAGATACAGAGTAAAGCTCCCTCTACACTGTCCCCCTATCAAACACTCCCAGGACAGGTACAGCACGGGGTTAGATACAGAGTAAAGCTCCCTCTACACTGTCCCCCCATCAAACACCCCCAGGACAGGTACAGCACGGGGTTAGATACAGAGTAAAGCTCCCTCTACACTGTCGCCCCATCAAACACTCCCAGGACAGGTACAGCACGGGGTTAGATACAGAGTAAAGCTCCCTCTACACTGTCCCCCCATCAAACACTCCCAGGACAGGTACAGCACGGGGTTAGATACAGAGTAAAGCTCCCTCTACACTGTCCCCCCATCAAACACTCCCAGGACAGGTACAGCACGGGGTTAGATACAGAGTAAAGCTCCCTCTACACTGTCCCCATCAAACACTCCCAGGACAAGTACAGCACGGGGTTAGATACAGAGTAAAGCTCCCTCTACACTGTCCCCCCATCAAACACTCCCAGGACAGGTACAGCACGGGGTTAGATACAGAGTAAAGCTCCCTCTACACTGTCCCCCCATCAAACACTCCCAGGACAGGTACAGCACGGGGTTAGATAGTGCACTTACTTTCAGAACGAAAGTGTTTTCTTTGTCGGGCATTTCCAGTGAGGTGCTGGTCCGAACATCCATTATGGAGGAACAGCGAATACTGACACGAGGTTTCGTAGACTACAGAGAGAGAGAGAAAGATTAACAACATGTACCAAACCCCTTGATCAGATTCCAGTCTGTAACTCACTCCCAAGTATCTGTTATTCTGTATATAAACCACCCCGAACCCCTCGATTAGATTCCAGTCTGTAACTCACTCCCGGGTATCTGTTATTCTGTATATAAACCACCCCGAACCCCTCGATTAGATTCCAGTCTGTAACTCACTCCCGGGTATCTGTTATTCTGTATATAAACCACCCCGAACCCCTCGATTAGATTCCAGTCAGTAACTCACTCCCGGGGAGCTGTTATTCTATATATAAACCACCCCGAACCCCTCGATTAGATTCCAGTCTGTAACTCACTCCCAGGTATCTGTTATTCTGTATATAAACCACCCCGAACCCCTCGATTAGATTCCAGTCTGTAACTCACTCCCGGGTATCTGTTATTCTGTATATAAACCACCCCGAACCCTTCGATTAGATTCCAGTCTGTAACTCACTCCCGGGTATCTGTTATTCTGTATATAAACCACCCCGAACCCCTCGATTAGATTCCAGTCTGTAACTCACTCCCGGGTATCTGTTATTCTGTATATAAACCACCCCGAACCCTTCGATTAGATTCCAGTCTGTAACTCACTCCCGGGTATCTGTTATTCTGTATATAAACCACCCCGAACCCCTCGATTAGATTCCAGTCTGTAACTCACTCCCGGGTATCTGTTATTCTGTATATAAACCACCCTGAACCCCTCGATTAGATTCCAGTCTGTAACTCACTCCCGGGTATCTGTTATTCTGTATATAAACCACCCCGAACCCCTCGATTAGATTCCAGTCTGTAACTCACTCCCGGGTATCTGTTATTCTATATGTAAACCACCCCGAACCCCTCGATTAGATTCCAGTCTGTAACTCACTCCCGGGTATCTGTTATTCTGTATATAAACCACCCCGAACCCCTCGATTAGATTCCAGTCTGTAACTCACTCCCGGGTATCTGTTATTCTGTATATAAACCACCCCGAACCCCTTGATTAGATTCCAGTCTGTAACTCACTCCCGGGTATCTGTTATTCTGTATATAAACCACCCCGAGGCCCTCGATTAGATTCCAGTCTGTAACTCACTCCCGGGTATCTGTTATTCTGTATATAAACCACCCTGAACCCCTCGATTAGATTCCAGTCTGTAACTCACTCCCGGGTATCTGTTATTCTGTATATAAACCACCCCGAACCCCTCGATTAGATTCCAGTCTGTAACTCACTCCCGGGTATCTGTTATTCTATATGTAAACCACCCCGAACCCCTCGATTAGATTCCAGTCTGTAACTCACTCCCGGGTATCTGTTATTCTGTATATAAACCACCCCGAACCCCTCGATTAGATTCCAGTCTGTAACTCACTCCCGGGTATCTGTTATTCTTTATATAAACCACCCTGAACCCCTCGATTAGATTCCAGTCTGTAACTCACTCCCGGGTATCTGTTATTCTGTATATAAACCACCCCGAACCCCTCGATTAGATTCCAGCCTGTAACTCACTCCCGGGTATCTGTTATTCTATATGTAAACCACCTTGAACCCCTCGATTAGATTCCAGTCTGTAACTCACTCCCGGGGAGCTGTTATTCTGCATATAAACCACCCCGAACCCCTCGATTAGATTCCAGTCTGTAACTCACTCCCGGGTATCTGTTATTCTGTATATAAACCACCCCGAGGCCCTCGATTAGATTCCAGTCTGTAACTCACTCCCGGGTATCTGTTATTCTATATATAAACCACCCCGAACCCCTCGATTAGATTCCAGTCTGTAACTCACACCCGGGTATCTGTTATTCTGTATATAAACCCCCCCCGAACCCCTCGATTAGATTCCAGTCTGTAACTCACTCCCGGGTATCTGTTATTCTATATATAAACCGCCCCGAACCCCTCGATTAGATTCCAGTCTGTAACTCACTCCCGGGTATCTGTTATTCTATATATAAACCACCTCGAACCCCTCGATTAGATTCCAGTCTGTAACTCACTCCCGGGGAGCTGTTATTCTGTATATAAACCACCCCGAACCCCTCGATCAGATTCCAGTCTGTAACTCACTCCCGGGTATCTGTTATTCTGTATATAAACCACCCCGAACCCCTCGATTAGATTCCAGTCTGTAACTCACTCCCGGGTATGTGTTATTCTATATATAAACCACCTCGAACCCCTCGATTAGATTCCAGTCTGTAACTCACTCCCGGGGAGCTGTTATTCTATATATAAACCACCCCGAACCCCTCGATTAGATTCCAGTCTGTAACTCACTCCCGGGTATCTGTTATTCTGTATATAAACCACCCCGAACCCCTCGATTAGATTCCAGTCTGTAACTCACTCCCGGGTATCTGTTATTCTATATATAAACCACCCCGAACCCCTCGATTAGATTCCAGTCTGTAACTCACTCCCGGGTATCTGTTATTCTATATATAAACCACCCCGAACCCCTCGATTAGATTCCAGTCTGTAACTCACTCCCGGGTATCTGTTATTCTGTATATAAACCCCCCCCCGAACCCCTCGATTAGATTCCAGTCTGTAACTCACTCCCGGGTATCTGTTATTCTATATATAAACCACCTTGAACCCCTCGATTAGATTCCAGTCTGTAACTCACTCCCGGTTATCTGTTATTCTGTATATAAACCACCTCGAACCCCTCGATTAGATTCCAGTCTGTAACTCACTCCCGGGTATCTGTTATTCTATATATAAACCACCCCGAACCCCTCGATTAGATTCCAGTCTGTAACTCACTCCCGGGGAGCTGTTATTCTGTATATAAACCACCCCGAACCCCTCGATTAGATTCCAGTCTGTAACTCACTCCCGGGTATGTTATTCTGTATATCAACCACCCCGAGGCCCTCGATTAGATTCCAGTCTGTAACTCACTCCCGGGTATCTGTTATTCTATATATAAACCACCCCGAACCCCTCGATTAGATTCCAGTCTGTAACTCACTCCCGGGTATCTGTTATTCTGTATATAAACCCCCCCCGAACCCCTCGATTAGATTCCAGTCTGTAACTCACTCCCGGGTATCTGTTATTCTATATATATACCGCCCCGAACCCCTCGATTAGATTCCAGTCTGTAACTCACTCCCGGGTATCTGTTATTCTGTATATAAACCACCTCGAACCCCTCGATTAGATTCCAGTCTGTAACTCACTCCCGGGGAGCTGTTATTCTGTATATAAACCACCCCGAACCCCTCGATCAGATTCCAGTCTGTAACTCACTCCCGGGTATCTGTTATTCTGTATATAAACCACCCCGAACCCCTCGATTAGATTCCAGTCTGTAACTCACTCCCGGGTATCTGTTATTCTATATATAAACCACCTCGAACCCCTCGATTAGATTCCAGTCTGTAACTCACTCCCGGGTATCTGTTATTCTATATATAAACCACCCCGAACCCCTCGATTAGATTCCAGTCTGTAACTCACTCCCGGTTATCTGTTATTCTGTATACAAACCACCCCGAACCCCTCGATTAGATTCCAGTCTGTAACTCACTCCCGGGTATCTGTTATTCTATATATAAACCACCCCGAACCCCTCGATTAGATTCCAGTCTGTAACTCACTCCCGGGTATCTGTTATTCTACATATAAACCACCCCGAACCCCTCGATTAGATTCCAGTCTGTAACTCACTCCCGGGTATCTGTTATTCTATATATAAACCACCCCGAACCCCTCGATTAGATTCCAGTCTGTAACTCACTCCCGGGTATCTATTATTCTATATATAAACCACCCCGAACCCCTCGATTAGATTCCAGTCTGTAACTCACTCCCGGGTATCTGTTATTCTGTATATAAACCACCCCGAACCCCTCGATTAGATTCCAGTCTGTAACTCACTCCCGGGTATCTGTTATTCTATATATAAACCACCCCGAACCCCTCGATTAGATTCCAGTCTGTAACTCACTCCCGGGTATCTGTTATTCTCTATATAAACCACCCCCCGAACCCCTCGATTAGATTCCAGTCTGTAACTCACTCCCGGGTATCTGTTATTCTATATATAAACCACCCCGAACCCCTCGATTAGATTCCAGTCTGTAACTCACTCCCGGGTATCTGTTATTCTGTATATAAACCACCCCGAACCCCTCGATTAGATTCCAGTCTGTAACTCACTCCGGGGTATCTGTTATTCTGTATATAAACCACCCCGAACCCCTCGATTAGATTCCAGTCTGTAACTCACTCCCGGGTATCTGTTATTCTATATATAAACCCCCCCGAACCCCTCGATTAGATTCCAGTCTGTAACTCACTCCCGGGTATCTGTTATTCTATATATAAACCCCCCCGAACCCCTCGATTAGATTCCAGTCTGTAACTCACTCCCGGGTATCTGTTATTCTATATATAAACCACCCCGAACCCCTCGATTAGATTCCAGTCTGTAACTCACTCCCGGGTATCTGTTATTCTGTATATAAACCACCCCGAACCCCTCGATTAGATTCCAGTCTGTAACTCACTCCCGGGTATCTGTTATTCTGTATATAAACCACCCCGAACCCCTCGATTAGATTCCAGTCTGTAACTCACTCCCGGGTATCTGTTATTCTATATATAAACCACCCCGAACCCCTCGATTAGATTCCAGTCTGTAACTCACTCCCGGGTATCTGTTATTCTCTATATAAACCACCCCCGAACCCCTCGATTAGATTCCAGTCTGTAACTCACTCCCGGGTATCTGTTATTCTATATATAAACCACCCCGAACCCCTCGATTAGATTCCAGTCTGTAACTCACTCCCGGGTATCTGTTATTCTGTATATAAACCACCCCGAACCCCTCGATTAGATTCCAGTCTGTAACTCACTCCCGGGGTATCTGTTATTCTGTATATAAACCACCCCGAACCCCTCGATTAGATTCCAGTCTGTAACTCACTCCCGGGTATCTGTTATTCTATATATAAACCCCCCCGAACCCCTCGATTAGATTCCAGTCTGTAACTCACTCCCGGGTATCTGTTATTCTATATATAAACCCCCCCGAACCCCTCGATTAGATTCCAGTCTGTAACTCACTCCCGGGTATCTGTTATTCTATATATAAACCACCCCGAACCCCTCGATTAGATTCCAGTCTGTAACTCACTCCCGGGTATCTGTTATTCTGTATATAAACCACCCCGAACCCCTCGATTAGATTCCAGTCTGTAACTCACTCCCGGGTATCTGTTATTCTGTATATAAACCACCCCGAACCCCTCGATTAGATTCCAGTCTGTAACTCACTCCCGGGTATCTGTTATTCTATATATAAACCACCCCGAACCCCTCGATTAGATTCCAGTCTGTAACTCACTCCCGGGGAGCTGTTATTCTGTATATAAACCACCCCGAACCCCTCGATTAGATTCCAGTCTGTAACTCACTCCCGGGTATCTGTTATTCTATATATAAACCACCCCGAACCCCTCGATTAGATTCCAGTCTGTAACTCACTCCCGGGTATCTGTTATTCTGTATATAAACCACCCCGAACCCCTCGATTAGATTCCAGTCTTTAACTCACTCCCGGGTATCTGTTATTCTATATATAAACCACCCCGAGGCCCTCGATTAGATTCCAGTCTGTAACTCACTCCCGGGTATCTGTTATTCTGTATATAAACCACCCCGAACCCCTCGATTAGATTCCAGTCTGTAAGTCACTCCCGGGTATCTGTTATTCTGTATATAAACCACCCCGAACCCCTCGATTAGATTCCAGTCTGTAACTCACTCCCGGGGAGCTGTTATTCTATATATAAACCACCCCGAACCCCTTGATTAGATTCCAGTCTGTAACTCACTCCCGGGTATCTGTTATTCTGTATATAAACCACCCCGAACCCCTCGATTAGATTCCAGTCTGTAACTCACTCCCAGGGATCTGTTATTCTATATATAAACCACCCCGAACCCCTCGATTAGATTCCAGTCTGTAACTCACTCCCGGGGAGCTGTTATTCTATATATAAACCACCCCGAACCCCTCGATTAGATTCCAGTCTGTAACTCACTCCCGGGTATCTGTTATTCTGTATATAAACCACCCCGAACCCCTCGATTAGATTCCAGTCTGTAACTCACTCCCGGGGAGCTGTTTATTCTATATATAACCACCCCGAACCCCTCGATTAGATTCCAGTCTGTAACTCACTCCCGGGTATCTGTTATTCTGTATATAAACCATCCCGAACCCCTCGATTAGATTCCAGTCTGTAACTCACTCCCGGGTATCTGTTATTCTGTATATAAACCACCCCGAGGCCCTCGGGGGGTTCGCGGTCCGGTTCTGACCTTCGGGGGGACGAAGA
>NW_027651214.1:0-17327 GCF_965287045.1 Carcharhinus amblyrhynchos | reverse complement strand
ACTTGCCAATTTTTAAACTCAATACCCCAGCCGATGAAGGCAGGCATGCCGTATGCCGTCTTGACTACCTTCTCCACCTGCAATGTCACTTTCAGTGACCTGTGTACCTGTACACCCAGATCCCTCTGCCTATCAATACTCTTAAGGGTTCTGCCATTTACTGTATATTTCCTATCTGTATTAGACCTTCCAAAATGCATTACCTCACATTTGTCCGGATTAAACTCCATCTGCCATCTTTCCGCCCAAATCTCTAACTGATTTATATCCTGCTGTATCCTCTGATGGTCCTCATCGCTATCCAAAAATCCACCAACCTTTGTGTCATCCGCAAACTTACTAATCAATCCAGTTACATTTTCCTCCAAATCATTTCTATATATTACAAACAGCAAAGGTCCCCAGCACTGATCCCTGAGGAACGCCACTTGTCACAGCCCTCCATTCAGAAACGCACCCTTCCACTGCTACCCTCTGTCTTCTTTCACCGAGCCAGTTTTGTATCCACCTTGCCAGCTCACCTCTGATCCCATGTGACTTCACCTTCTGCACCAGTCTGCTCTGAGGGACCTTGTCAAAGCCTTACTGAAGTCCACGTAGACAACATCCACTGCCCTACCCTCATCAATCATCTTCGTCACTCCTTAAAAACTGATCAAGTTCATGAGACACGGCCTCCCCTTCACAAACCATGTTGCCTCTCACTAATAGCTCCACTTATTTCCAAATGGGAATAAATCCTGTCTCAAAGAATCCTCTCCAATAATTTCCCTACCACTGATATAAGGCTCACTGGCCTGTAATTACCTGGATTATTCTTGCTACCCTTCTTAAACAAAAGGAACATCATTGGCTATTCTCCAATCCTCTGGCGTTTGCTACCAAATAAACCTGTTGGACTTTAACCTGGTGTTATGAGACTTCTTACTGTGGAACTCCCCTGTAGTCAGCAAGGATACAAAGATTCCTCTCAAGGCCCCAGCAATTTCCTCCCATGCCTCTCTCAGTATTTTGGGATACATCTCATCAGGCCTTGGAGATTTGTCTACCTTAATGTTTCTCAAGAACCCCAATGCTCCTCCTTTTTGATCTCAACATGGCTCAATTATCTACACATCCTTTCCCAAACTCATCATCCACCAAGTCTTTCTCTTTGGTGAATACTGACACAAAGTACTCATTTAATACCTCGCCCATTTCCTCTGGCTCCACACAGATTCCCTCCCTTGTCCTTGAGTGGGCCAACCCTCTCCCTGGCTACCCTCTTACTCTTTATATATGTATACAAAGCCTTGGGATTTTCCTTAATCCTGCTGGCCAATGATTTTTTATGAACCTTTTTAGCTCTTCTTACTCCTGACTTAAGCTTCTGCACTACCCTCAGCAATCTTACACATCCACTGCACTACCCTCAGCAATCTTACACATCCACTGCACTACCCTCAGCAATCTTACACATCCACTGCACTACCCTCAGCAACCCTCAGTGAATTATTTGGAGAGGTGACAATTAAATTTGAGGCATGACCTTCCCTTACCGCTGACTATTGCTGACCAGTTGACATATTTCCAAGTGACAGTTTGTCCAACGCTTCAGGATTGATTCTAACATTTGCCCAGCACCGCAGACTGACCAGCCTATAATTCTTTGGCATTTCCTTCATACCCTTTTTAAACAACAGAACTCTACTTATTTACCCTCCAGTCCTCCAGCACCTCACCTGTGTCTAGTGAAGATTGGAAAATAATCCTCAGAACATCTGTTTCCTCCTGACCTCCCTCAACATCTGAAGGAATAATCCATCCAGTCTTGGCCACTTTTCCACTTTCAAGGATTCGAAATCTAACACTTCCTCTCTCATAAAATAGTCTATCCCATATCATCAGAGCGTGGCCCCCTGGTTCTGGATTCCCCCACCATTGGGAATATCCTTCCTGCAACTATCCTGTCTGGTCTTGTTAGAATTTTATAGGTTTCTATGAGATCCCCCACCTCCCCATTCTTCTGAATTACAGAGAATATGACCTTAACTGGCTCAATCTTTCCCACCATCCCAGGAATCAGCCTGGTGAAGCTTCACTGCATTCCCTCAATAGCAAGGACATCCTTCCTCTGATAAGGAGATGTTACTGATGTAAAAAAAATCTATCTCAGCCCTGAACATACTGCCTCTACTGCCCTCTGCAGTAAAAAAAATTCCATAGAATCATCTCTCCGAGAAATTCTGTCTTAAATCGATGACCCCTTACTCTGAGATTATGCCCTTTGGTCGTAAAATCTCCCACGGGGGAGACATCTTCTCAGCAGGAAGCCATTCCAAAACTTCATTGCAGCGTTAATGTAAGCCTATTTGTGACACCAATGAATAAACTTTAAACAAATGTTGTGTCACAGCAAAAAGCATCACAAAGAGCAAAGAACAAAGAACACGTGTCCATGAAATGTCCTATGTTAGGGGTTGTGGGTTCTAAAAGAGATGTGGTTTGCACATGTTGATTCAAATGAACAGACTAGGTTTATTGAGGAGCTGTTGGCTCTACAGAGTAGTGAAACACTCCAATGACATCACCATCAAATCATGAGACAGCTCTGGAAGCAATCAGACAATCATTTAAATATATAACGTGCAATAGTGACATCACCTGGAACTCCAACTTCATTTTGAAGAAGTCCTTCAGTAAAACCATCATGTCTGTTACAACCATGGAGAGATCTTTAGCAAATGCATCAGCCTTGGTGGTATAACTGTATCCAGTACCCACAGGATTATCAACAAACAACAAGCTGGCAGCTTTCACCTATCATAAGGGAAACATAATAAAAGCAAATTACTGCAGATGCTGGAATCTGAAACAGAAAATAATGCAAAATCTCAGCAAGTCCTACATCATCTGTGAAAAGAGAACAAAGCTCTGACAGAGTGTTATCCAGATTGAAATGTTAGCTCTGTTCTCTCTCTCCACAGATATTGTCAGACCTGTTGAAATTTTCCAGCATTTTCTGTTTCTGTTAAGAGAAGCGTGACAGTGTCTTAGAACAGGACAGGCTGGAGGAGGCATGCTTACTGCTTAATTTGCAGATGTCAGAATGCAGTTTATTAAACTCACTCAATCATATTGGCTAAGAGAATATTGCCCAGACAGATTCCTCAGGGTAGAATTCCAGCACACAATAAAAAAGCATCATCTTCAATTACTAAAGTTCCCAACCCCCCGTTTCCCCCCATACCCAAGTCACAAGGTTAGTTTCAACACTTTCAATATCAGTAACAAACAGCGAACGACCCTGACTGAAGGAGATCGCTGAACCAACTCGGATTTTGGGGAGGAACTTTACCCATGTGGTGTTTCTAGGATTCAAGTCGGTGTTAAGAGGGCCAATCTCCTTAAAGTTTCCAAATCCACAGCTTGAGCCTCCTGGTCCACCCTATATAGGGAAGCAAGAGGGTTAGGAGTATAATGGACAGCAGAAACTGTAGCACTTTCTCACACGGTTCTTTAAAATGGAATTATTAGCTTTACATTAATGGGCTCCCAGAACGGTCATTCCATATTCTGGCTCACCCAAAACCCTCCTCACTCTCCTCTCCAAAACAACTTCTCTCACCCTCATCTCTGTCCTCCTGCCCCCACCCAGTCCCTCACCTCTCCAGCCCCAGCCACTCTCTCCAAACATCCATCTCTCTCCCTTTCTGTCCAACTTCCATCCCTCAACCCACCTCTCCAAATACCCTTATGCCCACCTGTCCTTCCTTGCCACCCTCACCACCTCTCACTCCCCTCCTCATCTCCAACTATCCCCTACTCCATACCACCTTTAGAATTCAAACCACTCCTTTCTGCCCTACCTACTCTCCCACCCTTTACCCCACACTCCTCAAATCCCCTACGCTTCTATCCTTCCCCAGTCCCTTCTCCCAACTCACCCTTACTACCCAACTTCCCCCCTTTCCCAACAGTGTCTTCCTTCCCTAGTTGTATTCACCACCCCATTCTCACCAATCATCCTGCCACCCCAGCCCACGTCACCCTTCCCCACCATCATCGCATCCATCCTCTCCTCGTGCCCCATCCTCTGCACCCAAATAAGCCCTCCTTCGTACACCCTGCTGCCCCTCTCGTCCAGTCACGAAGGATGTTTACCTGCAGCCACATGACCAGAGGGAGGGACGTGAAGTTCTCAGTTGGACTGTTTGCGTAGTAAAGCCACCAGAACATATTTGCATCCTCACGCACAGATACATATCCCCAATCCTCCTTTCCATCTTTGAAAACATGATCACCTGTGTATGGAGAGACAGTCACAACTGGTGTTACCAACAAGAGTGCGAGAGAGGGGGAGCTGTTTCTCCTAACCCGTATAGCACTCCCCTATTTCCTACAGCACTTCCGGAGGAGAGGGGCACACAGGCGAATAGGGGAGTGGGCAAGAGTACGCACGTGGGAAGTGAGTGCATGCGCGAGCGGGGAATGTGTGTCATCATGGATGCATTTCTCGGGTGGCACAGTGGTTAGCACGGCTGCCTCACAGCACCAGGGACCCAGGTTCCATTCCCAGCTTGGGCTACCATCTGCGTGAAGTCTGCATATTCTCCCCATGTCTGTGTGGGTTTCCTCCGGGTGCTCCAGTTTCTTCCCACAGTCCAAAGATGTGTAGGTTAGGTTGGATTTGCCATGCTAAATTATCCTAGTGTCATGGAAACAAGCAGGGTAAATAAGTAGGGTTATGGGGATAGGGCCTGGGTGGGATTGCAGTTGGTGCAGACTTGATGGGCCGAATAGCCTCCTTCTGCACTGCCAGGATTGTAATGATTTCACAGAAATTGGTTCATCTTCAGAAACATTCTGGGATAACTTGTGTTCTTTATAACTGACTATTAAAGGGTTATTGCAAAGACTTTGATTAAAGAACATAAAACATAGAAAAACTACAGCACAAACAGGCCCTTCGGCCCACAAGTTGCACCGAACATGTCCCTACTTACTAGGCTTACCTATAATCCTCTATGTTACTAAGTCCCATGTATTTATCTAAAAGTCTCTTAAAAGACCCTATCAAATCCGCCTCCTCCACCACCGCTGGCAACCCACTCCACGCACCCACCACCCTCTGAGTGAAAAACTTACCCCTGACATCTCCTCTGTACCTACTCCCCAGCACCCTAAACCTGTGTCCTCTTGTGGCAGCCATTTCAGCCCTGGGAAAAAGCCTCTGAGAATCCACCCGATCAATACCTCTCAACATCTTATACACCTCTATCAGGTCACCCCTCATCCTTCATCTCTCCAAGGAGAAAAGACCGACCTCTCTCAACCTATCCTCATAACGCGTGCCACCCAATCCAGGCAACATCCTTGTAAATCTCCTCTGCACCCTCTCAGTAGTTTCCACATCCTTCCTGTAATGAGGTGACCAGAACTGAGCACAGTACTCCAAGTGGGGCCTGACAAGGGTCTCATAAAGCTGCAGCGTTATCTCCCGACTCCTAAACTCAATCCCTCGATTGATGAAGGCCAGTACACCATACACCTTCTTAACCACAGCTTCAACCTGCGAAGCTGATTTGAGCGTCCTATGATCCCAGACCCCAAGATCCTTCTGATCTTCCACACTGCTAAGAGTCTTACCCTTAATATTATATTCCGTCATCCTATTTGACCTGCCAAAATGAATCACCACACACTAATCTCGGTTGAAGTCCATCTGCCACTTCTCCGCACAGTCTTGCATCCTATCAATATCTCACTGCAACTTCTGACATCCCTCCAGGCTATCCACAACACCTCCGACCTTCGTGTTATCGGCAAACTTACCAACCCATCCCTCCACTTCCCCATCCAGGTCATTTATAAAAATCACAAAGAGTGAGGGTCCCAGAACAGATCCCTGGGGCACTCCACTGGTGACCAACCTCCACGCAGAAAAATGACTCATCTACAACCACTTTTTGCCTTCTGTGGGCAAGCCAGTTCTGGATCCACAAGCAATGTCCCCTTGGATCCCATGCCCCCTCACTTTCTCAATAAGCCTTTCATGGGGCATCTTATTGAACACCTTGTTGAAGTCCAGATAAACCACATCTACCGCTCTTCCTTCATCAATGCGTTTAGTCACGTTTTCAAAAAATTCAACCAGGCTCGTAAGGCATAATCTAAGAAGACAACAGCTCCAAAAGCTCCAGACAAAGCTGAAAGCAAAAAAATGAATAAAAGTTGTTTCCAGATTATTCCACATTCTGAAATTGACTAACTACCAGTTTCCAGGGAAATCAGCAAGAGTGATGGATTGCTTCACAGAGCACTGCTGAAAGGGTCACCATCATTTATCCTGTTCCTTTGTACCATTGCCTTTTTAACCTTTTGGCAGATATCAACTTTTTTATTGGCATGCGTGTGTATGCATGCATGTACGAGATTGTTAGTAATGGTAGGGCATTGGGGAGAGTTACAGAACAGAGAGATCTAGGGGTACATGTTCATAGCTCCTTGAAAGTGGAGTCACAGACGGACAGATTGGTGAAGAAGGGACTCAGCATGCTTGGTTTCATCGGTCAGAACATTGAATATAGGAGTTGGGATGTCTTGTTGAACATAAGAAATAGGAGCAGGAGTAGGCCATCTAGCCCTTCGAGCCTGCCCCGCCATTCAATAAGATCATGGCTGATCTGTCGTGGCTCAGTTCCACATTCCCGCCCTCTCCCCATAACCCTTAATCCCCTCTCTTATCAAAAACCCATCAACCCGCTTCTTAAAAATATTTAGCGAGGCAGCCTCCACCACTTCAACGGGCAGAGAATTCCAGAGATTCACCACCCTTTGAGTGAAGAAGTTCCTCCTCAACTCCGTTCTAAACCGCCCCCCCTTTATCTTGAGGCTGTGCCCCCTAGTCCTACTGTCCTTTCTGAGCGGGAAGAGTCTCTCCACTTCTATCCTATCCATCCCATTCATCATCTTATACGTCTCAATGAGATCTCCCCTCATTCTTCTAAACTCTAACGAGTACAAGCCTAATTTACTCAGCCTCTCCTCACAGCTCAACCCCCTCAACTCCGGTATCAGCCTAGTAAACCTCCTCTGCATTCCCTCCAAGGCCAAAATATTCTTGCATAAGTGCGGCGACCAAATCTGCACACAGTACTCCAGCTGCGGCCTCACCAATGCCCTATACAGCCGCAGCAAGACCTCCCTACTTTTATATTCAATCCCCCTCGCTATGAAGGCCAGCATCCCATTCGCCTTCCTGACCACCTGCTGCACCTGCAAGCTGGGTTTTTGCGACTCATGCACAAGGACCCCGAGGTCCCTCTGCACCGTCGCCTGCTGCAGTTTTTCGCCCCGTAAGTAATAGTCCTTCCTACCATTATTCCTACCAAAGTGGACCACCTCACACTTGCCAACATTGAATTCTATTTGCCAGTTCCTGGCCTATTCGCCCAGCCTATCTAGATCCTTCTGCAGACTCTCCACACCCTCCGCGCAATTTGCCGTTCCACCAATCTTGGTGTCATCAGCAAATTTCGACACCCTACACTCAGTTCCCTCCTCCAGATCATCTATAAGGCCACACTTGGAATACTGTGTGCAATTCTGGTCACCCTATTATAGAAAGGATATTATTAAACTAGAAAGAGTACAGAAAAGATTTACTAGGATGCTACCGGGACTTGATGGTTGGGGTTATAAGGAGAGGCTAGATAGACTGGGACTTTTTTCCTCTGGAACATAGGAGGTTGAGGAGTGATCTTATAGAGGTCTATAAAATAATGAGGGGCACAGATCAGCTAGATAGTCAATATCTTTTCCCAAAGGTAGGGGAGTCTAAACTAGAGGGCATAGGTTTAAGGTGAGAGGGGAGAGATACAAAAGTGTCCAGAGGGGTAATTCTTTCACAGAGAGGGTGGTGAGTGTCTGGCACAAGCTGTCAGAGGCAGTAGTAGAGGCAGGTACAATTTTATCTTTTAAAAAACATTTAGACAGTTACACAGGTACGATGGGTATAGAGGGATATGGGCCAAATGCGGGCAATTGGGATTAGTTTAGGGGTTTAAAAAAAAGGGCGGCATGGAGAAGTTGGGCCGAAGGGCCTGTTTCCCTGCTGTAAACCTCTGTGACTATGATATTTTTATAATTCATATTATTTTAATCAGCTTTACATTCTACTTGATAGGCATTCAGATGAGCACAAATAATAAAAATAAATTTAAAAAGTATACATGGCTATGGACCAACTGTTGGAAAATAGGATTCAAATATTTAGGTGCTTGGTGGTGGGTGTAAATACGATGGGCCAAAGGGCCTTTTTTTTGCTGTTAAACTCAGACTCTAGGTCTGGTTTTGTATTAAATTAATAACCGTGCTCCTTATTGAAAGAACCTGGGAACCGAGTGGTCGTTCTGAGATTCACACAGGTTTGGCCGTATAACTCACTGAAAACATCATCTAAGTATATGTACTTAGATGAGTACCTGTACTCATGGAACAATGGAAAGAGAGTCTTGGGTACCACAACCTTTGGCACTCTTTCCTAGTCAACTTGAGTACAAACAGCGCTAATCCAACACAAGGCCTTTAATGATTTGTGCACAAGGAGAACCACTTTGCAGTTATCCTGCAAGTGTTTCTGAAGTTACAGAAAAACAACTTAGTAATTCTAGTCAATTACAGCAAATCAGAAACAAGCAATTTCTCTAATTCTTTATTTGCATACATATTCACCATATGTATGCAGTTTTACGCCCTTTCCCATTCAATGAAAAACTGACTTCTGCTAATCTTTCATTTGCATAGCATATCCCCATATCTTGCCTTTGGCATTTGTTATGGAAAAATTTGGCCTTGCACACCTGCTGGTGAAGGTCGCAAAGCACAATGTTAGGGGTCCTATGCAGATGAAGATTAGCCTGTTCGTGCTGAAATAGCAGGCACTGACTCCTTTGAAGGTCTGCAAGCTGATAAACATTTTAAAACCTGTACAGAGAAGGCTTTAACTTTAACTTTTTAGCTTCTGCACAATTTAGCTTCCAAACTATGAGACTTCAATATGAGCATTTTAACTTCCACGTTGATTGTGATGGGAGGAATGCACTGTCATATCATGGGGGAGGAGGCTCGTGGGATTTAACCCAAAACAAAAACATATAAGAACATAAGAAATAGGAGCAGGAGTAGGCCATCCAGCCCCTCAAGCCTGCCCCGCCATTCAATAAGATCATGGCTGATCTGTCGTGGCTCAGTTCCACATTCCCGCCTTCTCCCCATAACCCTTAATCCCCTTGCCTATCAAAAACCCATCAACCCGCGTCTTAAATATATTTAGCGAGGCAGCCTCCACCACTTCAACGGGCAGAGAATTCCAGAGATTCACCACCCTTTGAGTGAAGAAGTTCCTCCTCAACTCCGTTCTAAACCACCCCCCCCTTTATCCTGAGGCTGTGCCCTCTAGTCCTACTGTCCTTTCTGAGCGGGAAGAGCCTCTCCACCTCTATCCTATCCATCCCATTCATCATCTTATATGTCTCAATGAGATCTCCCTTCATTCTTCTAAACTCTAACGAGTACAAGCCCAGTTTATTCAGCCTCTCCTCATAGTTCAACCCCCTCAACTCCGGTATCAGCCTAGTAAACCTCCTCTGCACTCCCTCCAAGGCCAAAATATCCTTGCGTAAGTGCGGCGACCAAAACTGCACACAGTACTCCATCTGCAGCCTCACCAGTGCCCTGTACAGTTGCAGCAAGACCTCCCTACTTTTATAGTCAATCCCCCTCGTTATGAAGGCCAGCATCCCAGTCGCCTTCCTGACCACCTGCAGGCTGGGTTTTTGCGACTCATGCACAAGGACCCCCAGGTCCCTCTGCACCGTCGCATGCTGCAGTTTTTCGCCCTGTAAGTAGTGGTCCTTCCTACTATTATTCCTACCAAAGTGGACAACCTCACACTTGCCAACATTGTATTCCATCTGCCAGGTCCTCGCCCACTCGCTCAGCCTATCTAGATCCCTCTGTAGACTCTCCACACCCTCCGCACAATTTGCCGTTTCACCAATCTTGGTGTCATCAGCAAATTTCGACACCCTACACTCGGTTCCCTCCTCCAGATCATCTATATAAATGGTAAATAGCTGAGGCCCCAGCACCGACCCCTGGGGCACTCCACTAGTCACCAACCGTGAGAACAGTCAAAAACCAGGTTTCTTCTACAGCCAAGTAAAGTTTGTGTTTGAGGAATGGCTCCTTTTGATGCAAATGAGTTTTTGGAGAGGCCTGGGTTACACAATGGTTCTTTAATGAGATTAATCATTGCACAATTGGAGAGTGTGGTGGTGGAGTTACAGATAAGTAAAGTTCATTTATTAGTCACAAGTAAAGCTTATATTAACGCTGCAATGAAGTTACTATGAAATTCCTCTAGTCACCACGCTCTAGAACCTGTTTGGGTCAATGCACCTAACCAGCACGTCTTTCAGAAGAAGTGGGGATCTCACTGAAACTGATACAAATGTGACAGGGTTAGACAGGGTAGATTCAGAAAGAATGTTCCCAATGGTGGGGGAGTCCAGAACTAGGGGTCAGAGTTTGTTGATAAGGGGTAAACCTTTTAGGATTGAGGTGAGGAGAAATTTCTTCACCAGAGGGTGGTGAATGTGTGGAATTCACTACCACAGAAAGTAGTTGAGGCCAAAACATTGTCTGATTTCAAGAAGAAATTAGATATAGCTGTTGGGGCTAAAGGGATCGAGGGATATGGGGGGGAAGGAGGAATCAGGATATTAAATTTGATGATCAGCCATGATCAAAATGAATGTTGGAGCAGGCTCAAAGGGCCAAGTGGCCCCCTCCCACTTCTAGTTTCTTTGTTGAGTGGGAGCTAAGAAAGCAGAGTTTTAAAACCCAGTGACCACAAAGCTCAAAATGGAAGTGAAAGAACAAGAGGGAGTTGTAGAAACTGGAAGGAGATCAGTTTATTTGGGCTGTTTCAGCTAGAACAGAAGTTGGAACTAGAATTTTGGGTGAAGGAAAAGGGAAGATACAGCATATCAGAGAGAAAGGCAGGAGCAGCTTAGAAAGCTGCAACTAAAACAACAGTCTGCCCTTGACTCAAGAGAAAACATTAAAGGGAGAGATTCCAAATTTAACCCAAGGCCCAGTGGGGAAGGTTTGAAATGTGTTTAAACCTTCCTGGGGATTAGAACATAGAACATTACAGCGCAGAACAGGCCCTTCGGCCCACGATGTTGCGCCGACCAGTTAAAAAGCAATGACCCTCTAACCTAAACCAATCCCTTTCCATCCATAAACCTATCCACGGATCTCTTAAACACCCCCAAACTAGGCGCATTTACAACTGCAGCAGGCAGGGCATTCCAATCCCTCACCACCCTCTGGGTAAAGAACCTACCCCTGACATCCGTCCTATAACTACCCCCCCTTAATTTAAAGCTATGCCCCCTCGTGCTAGCTTTCTCCATCCGAGGAAAAAGGCTATCACTGTCCACCCTATCTAAACCTCTAATCATCTTATACGTTTCAATAAGGTCCCTTCTTAGCCTCCTTCTTTCTAATGAAAACAACCTCAAATCCCTCAGTCTCTCCTCATAGACCTCCCCTCCATACCAGGCAACATTCTGGTAAACCTCCTCTGCACCCTCCCCAAAGCCTCCACATCCTTCCTATAATGTGGGGACCAGAACTGCACACAATACTCCAAGTGCGGCCGCACCAGAGTTTTGTACAGTTGCAACATGACACTGCGGCTCCTAAATTCAATCCCCCTACCAATAAACGCCAAGACACCGTATGCCTTCCTAACAACCTTATCTGCTTGATTCCCAACTTTCAGGGATCTATGTACACATACACCTAGATCCCTCTGCTCATCCACACTATTCAGAGTCCTCCCGTTAGCCCTATACTCTACACATCTGTTGTTCCTGCCAAAGTGAACTACCTCACACTTTTCCACATTAAACTCCATCCGCCACCTCTCGGCCCAGCTCTGCAACTTGTCCAAGTCTCCCTGTAAACTATGACACCCTTCCTCACTATCTACCACATCTCCGACTTTGGTGTCATCAGCAAATTTACTAATCCACCCAACTATACCCTCATCCAGATCATTTATAAAAATTACAAACAGCAGTGGCCCCAAAACAGATCCCTGAGGAACACTACTTGTAACCGAACTCCATGACGAATACTTACCATCAACCACCACCCTCTGTCTCCTATCTGCTAGCCAATTCCTGATCCAATTACCTAAATCACCCTCAATCCCATACATCTGCATTTTCTGGGTAAAAGGACACAGCAGCATTTTTCCTTTTCTTTAAAAGGTAGGGTTCGGGTTAGGTGGGGTGATTCCCAGGGAATTCCAGAGTGTAGCACGATCTTACCACCTCGTCCTGCCCATCGTTCAGCGAGACGTAAGATTGGGTGAGGCAGAAAATTAGGTTTGTATTCACTTTCTCATCTCGCCTGATATTACTGGCTGTTTTGCCGGTGAAACCAGCTCTTGGCCAATTGAAATATCAACATGTTTGGCACATCAGTGAGTTTAGGACGCTAACAACTTGTCAGGCTTCACTCAGGCAACAATCACTGCTGGACTCTCCCAGAGACTGGACATGATGGTCTCACCAGGGAAAATCAGAGGCCAGTTAAACCCCACTGGGTGGTCAGGGGTATGGTCAGTGATACCCATGGGGCAGGCAGTGTCAGCCTGGCAGTGCCCACCTGGCACACTGGCAGTGCCCAGGGAGGGGAGTTGAACAATGACAGGGGGAAGAGATGTGTGCATATGTGAGGGGATGGGGCGGATTCCTTGCCTGCAAAATTTGTGTGTGTGTGTGTGGGGGGGGGGGGGGAGGGTGGAGTAGTAGTATGGGGGGGGGGGGGAGGTAATTCCCTGGGGAATTAGAGACAGGGGGAGGGGGGAAAAGGAGTAATTCCACATGGATTTTAAGAGTGGGGGGGGGCAGAAATTCCCTGGGGAATTTGAGTCTGGGTGTGGTTCCCAGGAATGGAAGAGTGTGGGCTGTTTTGAAGTCTGAATGAGAATATGATGAGTTACAGCTCAGCCTCGCACCCCAGCACTGGTTTGAAAGCTTTTCCAGGTATAAATGATTGGAAACTGATTGTGTGGACAGCCCGGCAGAGTGCCCATTCACCAGGAGCGGCTGCAAGGACAATCTCAACCAGTTCAACCCACAGACAGACAGAGACAGAGAGAGAGAGCGGCGGCACCGACGCTGCAGAACCCCGGAGCGGGGCACAAACTCTCACCTTCGGTAAGGAACACACACAAAACCAGCATCAACACAGCAGCCAGCTTCTCCATGTCGGCCTCTTCATGTGACCCCGACAAAACCCCCCCCACAACAGGCAGCACCGCCCACAAACACTCCCCATCACTGGCACCAATTTCCTTCCGCTACCGAGGGAGTGCCGCACCGTCAGGGGGTCAGTACTCAAGAACAGCTTTTTCCCTGCTACCATTAGACTTTTGAATGGACATATATTAAATTGATCTTTTTCTACACACCATCATATGTCAGTGCAGAATCAATGGGCCAAAGGCCCTGCTGCACTGTAGGGATTCTGTGATTTGATTCACACTGAGGGAGGTTCAGTGCTGAGGGAGCGCCGCACTGTCAGAGGGTCAGTGCTGAGGGAGCGCCGCACTGTCAGAGGGTCAGTGCTGAGGGAGCGCCGCACTGTCAGAGGGTCAGTGCTGAGGGAGCGCCGCACTGTCAGAGGGTCAGTGCTGAGGGAGCGCCGCACTGTCAGAGGGTCAGTGCTGAGGGAGCGCCGCACTGTCAGAGGGTCAGTGCTGAGGGAGCGCCGCACTGTCAGAGGGTCAGTGCTGAGGGAGCGCCGCACTGTCAGAGGGTCAGTGCTGAGGGAGTGCCGCACTGTCAGAGGGTCAGTGCTGAGGGAGCGCCGCACTGTCAGAGGGTCAGTGCTGAGGGAGCGCCGCACTGTCAGAGGGTCAGTACTGAGGGAGCGCCGCACTGTCAGAGCGTCAGTGCTGAGGGAGCGCCGCACTGTCAGAGGGTCAGTACTGAGGGAGTGCCGCACTGTCAGAGGGTCAGTACTGAGGGAGTGCCGCACTGTCAGAGGGTCAGTACTGAGGGAGTGCCGCACTGTCAGAGGGTCAGTACTGAGGGAGTGCCGCACTGTCAGAGGGTCAGTGCTGAGGGAGCGCCGCACTGTCAGAGGGTCAGTACTGAGGGAGCGCCGCACTGTCAGAGGGTCAGTACTGAGGGAGTGCTGCACTGTCAGAGGGTCAGTACTGAGGGAGTGCCGCACTGTCAGAGGGTCAGTGCTGAGGGAGCGCCGCACTGTCAGAGGGTCAGTACTGAGGGAGTGCTGCACTGTCAGAGGGTCAGTACTGAGGGAGTGCCGCACTGTCAGAGCGTCAGTGCTGAGGGAGTGCCGCACTGTCAGAGCGTCAGTGCTGAGGGAGCGCCGCACTGTCAGAGGGTCAGTGCTGAGGGAGTGCCGCACTGTCAGAGCGTCAGTGCTGAGGGAGCGCCGCACTGTCAGAGGGTCAGTACTGAGGGAGCGCCGCACTGTCAGAGGGTCAGTACTGAGGGAGCGCCGCACTGTCAGAGGGTCAGTGCTGAGGGAGCGCCGCACTGTCAGAGGGTCAGTGCTGAGGGAGTGCCGCACTGTCGGAGGGTCAGTGCTGAGGGAGTGCCGCACTGTCGGAGGGTCAGTGCTGAGGGAGTGCCGCACTGTCGGAGGGTCAGTGCTGAGGGAGCGCCGCACTGTCAGAGCGTCAGTGCTGAGGGAGTGCCGCACTGTCAGAGGGTCAGTACTGAGGAGTGCCGCACTGTCAGAGGGTCAGTACTGAGGGAGCGCCGCACTGTCAGAGGGTCAGTACTGAGGGAGTGCCGCACTGTCAGAGGGTCAGTGCTGAGGGAGTGCCGCACTGTCAGAGGGTCAGTGCTGAGGGAGCGCCGCACTGTCAGAGTGTCAGTGCTGAGGGAGTGCCGCACTGTCAGAGGGTCAGTGCTGAGGGAGCGCCGCACTGTCAGAGTGTCAGTGCTGAGGGAGTGCCGCACTGTCAGAGGGTCAGTGCTGAGGGAGTGCCGCACTGTCAGAGGGTCAGTGCCGAGGGAGTGCCGCACTGTCAGAGGGTCAGTGCCGAGGGAGTGCCGCACTGTCAGAGGGTCAGTGCTGAGGGACTGCCGCACTGTCAGAGGGTCAGTGCTGAGGGAGCGCCGCACTGTCAGAGGGTCAGTGCTGAGGGACTGCCGCACTGTCAGAGGGTCAGTGCTGAGGGAGCGCCGCACTGTCAGAGGGTCAGTGCTGAGGGAGTGCCGCACTGCCAGAGGGTCAGTGCTGAGGGAGTGCCGCACTGCCAGAGGGTCAGTGCTGAGGGAGCGCCGCACTGTCAGAGGGTCAGTAGTGTTAGAGATAAATATAAAATGAGGTTAACATAAAATTATGACTCAAGAAACAGAACTAGGATCTTGTGACGATACAACAGCAAACAGACATAGTTTAAACAACACAGGATGGGGCAAGGATGAGGGGAGAATGAATGTTATCTCATGAGAACAAACTAAGCAGGACAAAAACCTACGATTCAGCATATTGCCAAACCACATTATGGGAACAACTGTGGTTTTAGTCACAAACACAGAATATAAAATTCACTGATGCTAACAGAACTATGGTCATCGACAGTGAAGAAACTGCCTATTGTGTAGGGATAACACCAGATGTGCAGTGTGAAGTAAGACACATACAGCACATCTTGTAGGAATGTAAAATGTCTAGATTGTGAGACAAATGGTAAGCAAGACGTGTTGTTTCTGCAACTGAGCATATTTTCTAACTACAGGGGGATAAAGGTCACTGAGATAGTAGGGACATCAGCAATTAGCAGAAGACTGAATACAGCCGGTCTGACCTGGACTTGTTAACAGTTCTGCAGGGAACATTGATAAGACGGATGAGTTCCCATGAGAACTAATCAAGTAAGGATATTGAAACAACCCTACAATATGCACTCTTGCAATCACAGGAAAAGATGGTTCGAGGGGAGCAGAGGGGCTTGGGACATGAGCCAACATACAGCACAGCCTGTGGCTAGGGGCACCTTGAGCCAATAGGGGAATGACAACACATAAATGGGATAGGGACCACCAATTAGGGGAGAAAAATGTATTGTGTAATTGATCAATATGCTTATAAAAATAGTATAAAACCCCTACTTAAACTGGATGTAAGGTGTGCCTTTTTTTTGGACACCCAGTCTTGCAAGAAGGTTAAATAAAATATCTTGCTCCTTTGGAACTTGACTTGACTAAATTGTTTGACTGTGAGCTGTGTTTTTCACAGTACTGAGGGAGTGCCGCACTGTCAGAGGGTCAGTGCTGAGGGAGCGCCGCACTGTCAGAGGGTCAGTGCCGAGGGAGCGCCGCACTGTCAGAGGGTCGGTACTGAGGGAGCGCTGCACTGTCATAGGGTCAGTGCCGAGGGAGCGCCGCACTGTCAGAGGGTCAGTGCTGAGGGAGCGCCGCACTGTCAGAGGGTCAGTGCCGAGGGAGCGCCGCACTGTCAGAGGGTCAGTGCCGAGGGAGCGCCGCACTGTCATAGGGTCAGTGCCGAGGGAGCGCCGCACTGTCAGAGGGTCGGTACTGAGGGAGCGCTGCACTGTCATAGGGTCAGTGCCGAGGGAGCGCCGCACTGTCAGAGGGTCAGTGCCGAGGGAGCGCCGCACTGTCAGAGGGTCAGTGCCGAGGGAGTGCCGCACTGTCAGAGGGTCGGTGCTGAGGGAGCGCCGCACTGTCAGAGGGTCAGTGCTGAGGGAGCGCCGCACTGTCAGAGGGTCAGTACTGAGGGAGCGCCGCACTGTCAGAGGGTCAGTGCTGAGGGAGCGCCGCACTGTCGGAGGGTCAGTACTGAGGGAGTGCCGCAGTGTCAGAGGGTCAGTGCTGAGGGAGCGCCGCACTGTCAGAGGGTCAGTACTGAGGGAGTGCCGCAGTGTCAGAGGGTCAGTGCTGAGGGAGCGCCGCACTGTCAGAGGGTCAGTGCCGAGGGAGCGCCGCACTGTCAGAGGGTCGGTACTGAGGGAGCGCCGCACTGTCAGAGGGTCGGTGCCGAGGGAGCGCCGCACTGTCAGAGGGTCAGTGCCGAGGGAGCGCCGCACTGTCAGAGGGTCAGTGCCGAGGGAGCGCCGCACTGTCAGAGGGTCAGTGCTGAGGGAGCGCCGCACTGTCAGAGGGTCAGTACTGAGGGAGCGCCGCACTGTCAGAGGGTCAGTGCTGAGGGAGCGCCGCACTGTCAGAGGGTCGGTACTGAGGGAGCGCCGCACTGTC
>NW_027651213.1:15000-17330 GCF_965287045.1 Carcharhinus amblyrhynchos | reverse complement strand
GGGGATAGGGGAGTGTGGGATATGGGGATAGGGGAGTGTGGGATATGGGGATAGGGGAGTGTGAGATATGGGGATACGGGAGTGTGCGATATGGGGAGTGTGGGATATGGGGATAGGGGAGTGTGGGATATGGGGATAGGGGAGTGTGGGATATGGGGATAGGGAGTGTGGGATATGGGGATACGGGAGTGTGGGATATGGGGATACGGGGAGTGTGGGATATGGGGATATGGAGAGTGAGGGATATGGGGATAGGGGAGTGTGGGATATGGGGATAGGGGAGTGTGGGATATGGGGATACGGGAGTGTGGGATATGGGGAGTGTGGGATATGGGGATACGGGGAGTGTGGGATATGGGGATACGGGAGCGTGGGATATGGGGAGTGTGGGATATGGGGATACGAGAGTGTGGGATATGGGGAGTGTGGGATATGGGGATAGGGGAGTGTGGGATATGGGGATACGGGGAGTGTAGCAGGAAGGTGTGGATTAGTTGCTGATACAGGGATATGCACTAAAAGTCTTGATTGCGCAGTTTTATGTTCGGGAGCTGTTCCAATGTTTGGGAAGGGCCTCCCTCCCTCCCTCCCTCCCTCCGCCCCACCTTCCGTGACTCCGAGCAGGCTGATAAAGGCTGACAGGGAAGGGCTCCTGTGGAACTTGTACACATCCTTTATGGCCCCATTCTGCTGACGGAGCCAAGCTGAGAATGAGCTGGGTCAGCAGAGCCGTAATCTCTTCCCTCACGGCTCACGGGGAGCAGAGAGAGAAAAATAAACAACAGGTAATCGTCCCCGGGCTTGAGCGCGACGGCCTGGCTCACTGCCCCAGCTCGATCTCCGCTCCCCCTCACCCCCACCCCACCCCCTCTCGGACAGCCGGAGAAGGACGGAGTGACCTATCTCGGCCCGTGACCCTGAACCGGGGTCAAAGATCGCTGGCCGACCCCCGCCTCCCCCACCCCCCCAACCTCCGCCAACGTTGACCCCTAACCCGAGGGACCCCCTTCACCGCTCTCTGATGACAGATCAAAGTGGATTCCCGCCACGCAGAGAGGGTGGGAGTGAGGGATATGGGGAGTGTGGGGGGAGTGAGGGATATGGGGAGTGTCGGGGGGAGTGAGGGAACCTCTTTACGACTCATCCGAGCTCCTGAGGCAAGAGAGTAGGCGGAGAATTCTTAAGTTTTATCTGTACCTTCACGGGATCAGTATACTGAGCCCCTTAGTGTCCAAAGATGTGTAGGTTAGGGTGGATTGGCCATGCTAAATTGTCCCTTAGTGTCCAAAGATGTGTAGGTTAGGGTGGATTGGCCATGCTAAATTGTCCCTTAGTGTCCAAAGATGTGTAGGTTAGGGTGGATTGGCCATGCTAAATTGCCCCTTAGTGTCCAAAGATGTGTAGGTTAGGTGGATTGGCCATGCTAAATTGTCCCTTAGTGTCCAAAGATGTGTAGGTTAGGGTGGATTGGCCATGCTAAATTGTCCCTTAGTGTCCAAAGATGTGTAGGTTAGGGTGGATTGGCCATGCTAAATTGCCCCTTAGTGTCCAAAGATGTGTAGGTTAGGTGGATTGGCCATGCTAAATTGTCCCTTAGTGTCCAAAGATGTGTAGGTTAGGGTGGATTGGCCATGCTAAATTGTCCCTTAGTGTCCAAAGATGCGCAGGTTAGGTGGATTGGCCGTGCTAAATTGCCCCTTAGTGTCCAAAGATGCGCAGGTTAGGTGGATTGGCCATGCTAAATTGTCCCTTAGTGTCCAAAGATGTGTAGGTTAGGGTGGATTGGCCATGCTAAATTGTCCCTTAGTGTCCAAAGATGCGCAGGTTAGGTGGATTGGCCATGCTAAATTGCCCCTTAGTGTCCAAAGATGTGTAGGTTAGGGTGGATTGGCCGTGCTAAATTGTCCCTTCGTGTCCAAAGATGTGTAGGTTAGGGTGGATTGGCCGTGCTAAATTGTCCCTTCGTGTCCAAAGATGTGTAGGTTAGGGTGGATTGGCCGTGCTAAATTGTCCCTTAGTGTCCAAAGATGCGCAGGTTAGGTGGATTGGCCATGCTAAATTGTCCCTTAGTGTCCAAAGATGTGTAGGTTAGGGTGGATTGGCCGTGCTAAATTGTCCCTTCGTGTCCAAAGATGTGTAGGTTAGGGTGGATTGGCCATGCTAAATTAGCCTATGAGGAGAGATTGAACAGACTGGGTCTGTACTCGTTGGAGTTTAGAAGGATGAGGGGGAGGATCTTATAGAGACGTATAAGATAATGAAGGGGATGGATAGGGTAGAGGTAGAGAGATTCTTCCCGCTCAGAAAGGATAGTAGGACTAGAGGACACA